>NW_027287462.1:0-59446 GCF_022747635.1 Hetaerina americana | reverse complement strand
CAGAATTAATCTTGAAAGACAAGTATTGAGCATAAAAGTTCCTTCAGCGAAAGTGTTAATGTTACTAAAAGAGCCCAAAATTTCTAAAAATATTGCGAAAAAAAACAATCTTCTGTTTTTAGAGTGAATGTTTGAGGTGTTTAGAAGGCATTTATTTCATTTTTAGAAAATTTAATTTTTCACATTTTTCCATGAAAAGTGCCAATACTTTTTTTGCCCTTTGGGTTCTAGGTGAAAATCTCACTCGACACAAATCAAACAAAAATGTATCCAAGGTGTGTATTATTTTTCATTTTCATCAAATTAACAAAATAAAACCCAGAATGTATCCTGAAAGACAATAAATGATCATAAAAGATGCTTCACCGCAAGTGTTAATGTTACTAAAAGAGCCCAAATTTCTAAAAAATATTGCGAAAAACAACAATCTTCTGTTATAGAGTGAATGTTTGAGATGTTTAGAAGGCATTTATTTCATTTTTAGAAAATTTAATTTTTCACATTTTTCCATGAAAAGTGCCAATACCCCCCCCTTTGGGTTCTAGGTGAAAATCTCACTCGACACAAATCAAATAAAAATGTATCCAAGGTGTGTATTGTTGTTCATTTTCATCAAATAAACAAAATAAAACCCAGAATTAATCTTGAAAGACAAGAAATGAGCATAAAAGTTGCTTCAGCGAAAGTGTTAATGTTACTAAAAGAGCCCAAATTTCTAAAAATATTGCGAAAAACAACAATCTTCTGTTTTAGAGTAAATGTTTGAGGTGTTTAGAAGGCATTTATTTCATTTTTAGAAAATTTAATTTTTCACATTTTTCCATGAAAAGTGCCAATACTTTTTTTGCCCTTTGGGTTCTAGGTGAAAATCTCACTCGACACAAGTCAAACAAAAAAGTATCCAAGGTGTGTATTGTTGTTCATTTTCATCAAATAAACAAAATAAAACCCAGAATGTATCCTAAAAGACAATAAATAATCATAAAAGATGCTTCAGCGCAAGTGTTAATGTTACTAAAAGAGCCCAAATTTCTAAAAAATATTGCGAAAAACAACAATCTTCTGTTTTAGAGTGAATGTTTGAGGTGTTTAGAAGGCATTTATTTAATTTTTAGAAAATTTAATTTTTCACATTTTTCCATGAAAAGTGCCAATACCCCCCCCTTTGGGTTCTAGGTGAAAATCTCACTCGACACAAATCAAACAAAAATGTATCCAAGGTGTGTATTGTTGTTCATTTTCATCAAATATACAAAATAAAACTCAGAATGTATCCTGAAAGACAATAAATGATCATAAAAGATGCTTCAGCCCAGGTGTTAATGTTACTAAAGGAGCCCAAATTTCTAAAAATATTGCGAAAAACAACAATTTTCCGTTTTAGAGTGAATGTTTGAGGTGTTTATAAGGCATTAATTTCATTTTTAGAAAATTTAATTTTTCACATATTTCCTGGAAAAATGCCTATACCCCCCCTTTGGGTTCAAGGTGAAAATCTCACTTGACACAAATCAAACAAAAATATTTCCATGGTGTGTATTGTTGTTCATTTTTCATTAAATAAACAAAAAAAAACCCAGAATTAATCCTTAAAACAAGAAATGAGCATAAAAGATGCTTCAGCCCAGGTGTTAATGTTACTAAAAGAGCCAAAATTTATAAAAATATTGCGAAAAACAACAATCTTCTGTTTTAGAGTAAATGTTTGAGGTGTTTAGAAGGCATTTATTTCATTTTTAGAAAATTTAATTTTTCACATTTTTCCATGAAAAGTTCCAATACTTTTTTTGCCCTTTGGGTTCTACGTGAAAATCTCACTCGACACAAATCAAACAAAAATGTTTCCATGGTGTGTATGGTTGTTCATTTTCATCAAATAAACAAAATAAAACCCAGAATGTATCCTTAAAGACAATAAATGATCATAAAAGATGCTTCAGCGAAAGTGTTAATGTTACTAAAAGAGCCCAAATTTCTAAAAATATTGCGAAAAACAAATATCTTCTGTTTAAGAGTGAATGTTTGAGGTGTTTAGAAGGCATTTATTTCATTTTTAGAAAATTTAATTTTTCATATTTTTCCATGAAAAGTGCCAATACCCCCCCTTTTGGGTTCTAGGTGAAAATCTCATTGACACAAATCAAACCAAAATGTTTCCATGGTGTGTATTGTTGTTCATTTTCACCAAATAAACAAAATAAAACCCAGAATTAATCCTGAAAGGCAAGAAATGAGCATAGAAGATGCTTCAGCGCAAGTGCTTATGTTACTAAAAGAGCCCAAATTTCTAAAAATATTGCGAAAAACAAAAATCTACTGTTTTAGAGTGAATGTTTGAGGTGTTTAGAAGGCATTTATTTCATTTTAGAAAATTTAATTTTTCACATTTTTCCATGAAAAGTGCCAATACCCCCCCTTTGGGTTCTAGGTGAAAATCTCACTCGACACAAATCAAACAATAATGTTTCCATGGTGTGTATTTTTGTTCATTTTCATCAAATAAACAAAATGAAACCCAGAATTAATCTTGAAAGACAAGAAATGAGCATAAAAGTTGCTTCAGCGAAAGTGTTAATGTTACTAAAAGAGCCCAAATTTCTAAAAATATTCCGTAAAACAGCAATCTTCTGTTTTAGAGTGAACGTTTGAGGTGTTTAGAAGGCATTTATTTCATTTTTAGAAAATTTAATTTTTTACATTTTCCCATGAGAAGTGCCAATACCCCCCCCTTTGGGTTCTAGGTGAAAATCTCACCGTACAAAAATCAAACAAAAATGTTTCCATGGTGTGTATTGTTGTTCATTTTCATCAAATAAACAAAAAAAAACCCAGAATTAATCTTGAAAGACAAGTATTGAGCATAAAAGTTGCTTCAGCGAAAGTGTTAATGGTACTAAAAGAGCCCAAAATTTCTAAAAATATTGCGAAAAAAACAATCTTCTGTTTTTAGAGTGAATGTTTGAGGTGTTTAGAAGGCATTTATTTCATTTTTAGAAAATTTAATTTTTCACATTTTTCCATGAAAAGTGCCAATACTTTTTTTGCCTTTTGGGTTCTAGGTGAAAATCTCACTCGACAGAAATCAAACAAAAATGTATCCAAGGTGTGTATTGTTTTTCATTTTCATCAAATTAACAAAATAAAACCCAGAATGTATCCTGAAAGACAATAAATGATCATAAAAGATGCTTCAGCGCAAGTGTTAATGTTACTAAAAGAGCCCAAATTTCTAAAAAATATTGCGAAAAACAACAATCTTCTGTTATAGAGTGAATGTTTGAGATGTATAGAAGGCATTTATTTCATTTTTAGAAAATTTAATTTTTCACATTTTTCCATGAAAAGTGCCAATACCCCCCCCTTTGGGTTCTAGGTGAAAATCTCACTCGACACAAATCAAACAAAAATGTTTCCATGGTGTGTATTTTTTTTCATTTTCATCAAATAAACAAAATAAAACCCAGAATTAATCTTGAAAGACAAGAAATGAGCATAAAAGTTGCTTCAGCGAAAGTGTTAATGTTACTAAAAGAGCCCAAATTTCTAAAAATATTCCGAAAAACAACAATCTTCTGTTTTAGAGTGAATTTTTGAGGTGTTTAGAAGGCATTTATTTCATTTTTAGAAAATTTAATTTTTCACATTTTTCCATCAAAAGTGCAAATACCCCCCCTTTCGGTTTTAGGTGAAAATCTCACTCGACACAAATCAAACAAAAATGTTTCCATGGTGTGTATTGTTTTTCATTTTCTTCAAAAAAAAAATAAAACTCAGAATAAATCCTGAAAGAAAAGAAATGAGCATAAAAGACGCTTCAGCGCAGCAGTGTTAATGTTACTAAAAGAGCCCAAATTTCTAAAAATATTGGGAAAAACAACAATTTTCAGTTTTAGAGTGAATGTTTGAGGTGTATAAAAGCCATTTATTTCATTTTTAGAAAATTTAATTTTTCACATTTTTCCATGAAAAGTGCCAATACCCCCCCCTTGGGTTCTAGGTGAAAATCTCACTCGCTACAAATCAAACAAAAATGTATCCATGGTGTGTATTTTTGTTCATTTTCATCAAATAAACAAAATAAAACCCAGAATTAATCCTGAAATACAAGAAAATAGCATAAAAGTTGCTTCAGCGCAAGTGTTAATGTTACTAAAAGAGTCCAAATTGCTAAAAATATTGCGAAAAATTACAATCTTCTGTTTTAGAGTGAATGTTTGAGGTGTTTAGAAGGCATTTATTTCATTTTTAGAAAATTTAATTTTTCACATTTTTCCATGAAAAGTGCCAATACCTAGAACCTATTTTCACCTAGAACCCTTTGGGTTCTAGGTGAAAATCTCACTCGACACAAGTCAAACAAAAATGTATCCAAGGTGTGTATTGTTGTTCATTTTCATCAAATTAACAAAATAAAACCCAGAATGTATCCTGAAAGACAATAAATAATCATAAAAGATGCTTCAGCGCAAGTGTTAATGTTATAAAAAGAGTCCAAATTTCTAAAAATATTGCGAAAAACAACAATCTTCTGTATTAGAGTGAATGTTTGAGGTGTTTAGAAGGCATTTATTTCATTTTTAGAAAATATTATTCACACATTTTTCCAGGAAAAGTGCCAATACCCCCCCCTTTGGGTTCTAGGTGAAAATCTTCCTCGACACAAATCAATCAAAAATGTTTCCATGGTGTGTATTGTTGTTCATTTTCATCAAATAAACAAAATAAAACCCAGAAATAATCCTGAAAGACAAGAAATGAGCATAAAAGATGCTTCAGCGAAAGTGTTAATGTTACTAAAAGAGCCCAAATTTTCAAAAAATATTGTGAAAAATCACAATCTTCTGTTTTAGAGTGAATGTTTGAGGTGTTTAGAAGGCATTTATTTCATTTTTAGAAAATTTAATTTTTCACATTTTTCCATGAAAAGTGCCAATACCCCCCCCTTTGGGTTCTAGGTGAAAATCTCACTCGACACAAATCAAACAAAAATGTATCCAAGGTGTGTATTGTTGTTCATTTTCATCAAATAAACAAAATAAAACCCAGAATGTATCCTGAAAGACAATAAATGATCATAAAAGATGCTTCAGCCCAGGTGTTAATGTTACTAAAAGAGCCCTAATTTCTAAAAATATTGCGAAAAACAAGAATCTTCTATTTTAGAGTGAATGTTTGAGGTGTTTAGAAGGCATTTATTTCATTTTTAGAAAATTTAATTTTTCACATTTTTCCATGAAAAGTGCCAATACCCCCCCCTTTGGGTTCTAGGTAAAAATCTCCCTCGACACATATCAATAAAAAATGTTTCCATGGTGTGTATTGTTGTTCATTTTCATCAAATAAACAAAATAAAACCCAGAATTAATCCTGAAAGATAAGAAATGAGCATAAAAGATGCTTCAGCGCAAGTGTTAATGTTACTAAAAGAGCCCAAATTTCTAAAAATATTGCGAAAAACAACAATCTTCTGTTTTAGAGTGAATGTTTGAGGTGTTTAGAAGGCATTTATTTCATTTTTAGAAAATTTAAAATTTCATTTTTTTCCATGAAAAGTGCCAATACCCCCCCTTTGGGTTCTAGGTGAAAATCTCACTCGACACAAATCAATCAAAAATGTTTCCATGGTGTGTATTGTTGTTCAGTTTCATCAAATAAACAAAATAAAACTCAGACTTAATCCTGAAAGACAAGAAATGAGCATAAAAGATGCTTCAGCGCAAGTGTTAATGTTACTATAAGAGCCAAATTTCTAAAAATATTGCGAAAAACAACAATCTTCTGTTTTAGAGTGAATGTTTGAGGTGTTTAGAAGGCATTTATTTCATTTTTAGAAAATTTAATTTTTCACATTTTTCCATGAAAAGTGCCAATACCCCCCCTTTGGGTTCTAGGTGAAAATCTCACTCGAAGCAAACCAAACAAAAATGTATCCAAGGTGTGTATTGTTGTTCATTTTCATCAAATAAACAAAATAAAACCCAGAATGTATCCTGAAAGACAATAAATGATCATAAAAGATGCTTCAGCCCAGGTGTTAATGTTACTAAAAGAGCCCTAATTTCTAAAAATATTGCGAAAAACAAGAATCTTCTATTTTAGAGTGAATGTTTGAGGTGTTTAGAAGGCATTTATTTCATTTTTAGAAAATTTAATTTTTCACATTTTTCCATGAAAAGTGCCAATACCCCCCCCTTTGGGTTCTAGGTGAAAATCTCCCTCGACACATATCAATAAAAAATGTTTCCATGGTGTGTATTGTTGTTCATTTTCATCAAATAAACAAAATAAAACCCAGAATTAATCCTGAAAGATAAGAAATGAGCATAAAAGATGCTTCAGCGCAAGTGTTAATGTTACTAAAAGAGCCCAAATTTCTAAAAATATTGCGAAAAACAACAATCTTCTGTTTTAGAGTGAATGTTTGAGGTGTTTAGAAGGCATTTATTTCATTTTTAGAAAATTTAAAATTTCATTTTTTTCCATGAAAAGTGCCAATACCCCCCCTTTGGGTTCTAGGTGAAAATCTCACTCGACACAAATCAATCAAAAATGTTTCCATGGTGTGTATTGTTGTTCAGTTTCATCAAATAAACAAAATAAAACTCAGACTTAATCCTGAAAGACAAGAAATGAGCATAAAAGATGCTTCAGCGCAAGTGTTAATGTTACTATAAGAGCCAAATTTCTAAAAATATTGCGAAAAACAACAATCTTCTGTTTTAGAGTGAATGTTTGAGGTGTTTAGAAGGCATTTATTTCATTTTTAGAAAATTTAATTTTTCACATTTTTCCATGAAAAGTGCCAATACCCCCCCTTTGGGTTCTAGGTGAAAATCTCACTCGAAGCAAACCAAACAAAAATGTATCCAAGGTGTGTATTGTTGTTCATTTTCATCAAATAAACAAAATAAAACCCAGAATTAATCCTGAAAGATAAGAAATGAGCATAAAAGATGCTTCAGCGCAAGTGTTAATGTTACTAAAAGAGCCCAAATTTCTAAAAATATTGCGAAAAACAACAATCTTCTGTTTTAGAGTGAATGTTTGAGGTGTTTAGAAGGCATTTATTTCATTTTTAGAAAATTTAATTTTTCATTTTTTTCCATGAAAAGTGCCAATACCCCCCCCCCCTTTGGGTTCTAGGTGAAAATCTCACTCATCACAAATCAAACAAAAATGTTTCCATGGTGTGTATTGTTGTTCATTTTCATCAAATAAACAAAATAAAACCGAGAAGTAATCCTGAAAGACAAGAAATGAGCATAAAAGATGCTTCAGCCCAAATGGTAATGTTACTAAAAGAGCCCAAATTTCTAAAAATATTGCGAAAAACAACAATCTTCTGTTTTAGAGTGAATGTTTGAGGTGTTTAGAATGCATTTATTTCATTTTTAGAAAATTTAATTTTTCACATTTTTTCATGAAAAGTGCCAATACCCCCCCCTTTGGGTTCTAGGTGAAAATCTCACTCGACACAAATCAAACAAAAATGTTTCCATGGTGTGTATTGTTGTTCATTTTCATCAAATAAACAAAATAAAACCCAGAATGTATCCTGAAAGACAATAAATGATCATAAAAGATGCTTCAGCGCAGGTGTTAATGTTACTAAAAGAGCCCAAATTTCTAAAAAATATTGCGAAAAACAACAATCTTCTGTTATAGAGTGAATGTTTGAGATGTTTAGAAGGCATTTATTTCATTTTTAGAAAATTTAATTTTTCACATTTTTCCATGAAAAGTGCCAATACCCCCCCCTTTGGGTTCTAGGTGAAAATCTCACTCGACACAAATCAAACAAAAATGTTTCCATGGTGTGTATTGTTGTTCATTTTCATCAAATAAACAAAATAAAACCCAGAATTAATCCTGAAAGAAAGTAAATGATCATAAAAGATGCTTCAGCCCAGGTGTTAATGTTACTAAAAGAGCCCAAATTTCTAAAAATATTGCGAAAAACAACAATCTTCTGTCTAAGAGCGAATGTTTGAGGTGTTTAGAAGGCATTTATTTCATTTTTAGAAAATTTAATTCTTCACTTTTTTCCATGAAAAGTGCCCCCCCCCTTTGGGTTCTAGGTGAAAATCTCACTCAACACAAATCAAACAAAAATGTATCCAAGGTGTGTATTGTTGTTCATTTTCATCAAATAAACAAAATAAAACCCAGAATTAATCCTGAAAGACAAGAAATGAGCATAAAAGATGCTTCAGCGCAAGTGTTAATGTAACTAAAAGAGCCCAAATTTCTAAAAATATTGCGAAAAACAACAATCTTCTGTTTTAGAGTGAATGTTTGAGGTGTTAGGAAGGCATTTATTTCATTTTTAGAAAATTTAATTTTTCACATTTTTCCATGAAAAGTGCCAATACCCCCCCTTTGGGTTCTAGGTGAAAATCTCACTCGACACAAATCAAACAAAAATGTATCCAAGGTGTGTATTGTTGTTCATTTTCATCAAATATACAAAATAAAACTCAGAATGTATCCTGAAAGACAATAAATGATCATAAAAGATGCTTCAGCCCAGGTGTTAATGTTACTAAAAGAGCCCAAATTTCTAAAAATATTGCGAAAAACAACAATTTTCCGTTTTAGAGTGAATGTTTGAGGTGTTTATAAGGCATTAATTTCATTTTTAGAAAATTTAATTTTTCACATTTTTCCATGAAAAATGCCTATACCCCCCCTTTGGGTTCAAGGTGAAAATCTCACTTTACACAAATCAAACAAAAATGTTTCCATGGTGTGTATTGTTGTTCATTTTCATCAAATAAACAAAAAAAACCCAGAATTAATCCTTAAAACAAGAAATGAGCATAAAAGATGCTTCAGCCCAGGTGTTAATGTTACTAAAAGAGCCAAAATTTCTAAAAATATTGCGAAAAACCACAATCTTCTGTTTTACAGTAAATGTTTGAGGTGTTTAGAAGGCATTTATTTCATTTTTAGAAAATTTAATTTTTCACATTTTTCCATGAAAAGTGCCAATACTTTTTTTGCCCTTTGGGTTCTAAGTGAAAATCTCACTCGACACAAATCAAACAAAAATGTATCCAAGGTGTGTATTGTTGTTCATTTTCATCAAAAAAACAAAATAAAACCCAGAATGAATCCTGAAAGACAAGAAATGAGCATAAAAGTTGCTTCAGAGAAAGTGTTAATGTTACTAAAAGAACCCAAATTTCTAAAAATATTGCGAAAAACAACAATCTTCTGTTTTAGAGTGAATGTTTGAGGTGTTAAGAAGGCATTTATTTCATTTTTAGAAAATTTAATTTTTTACATTTTTCCATGAAAAGTGCCAATACCCCCCCTTTGGGTTCTAGGTGAAAATCTCACTCGACACAAATCAAAAAAAATGTTTCCATGGTGTGTATTGTTGTTCATTTTCATCAAATAAACAAAATAAAACCCAGAAATAATCTTAAAGGGAAAGAAATGAGCATAAAAGTTGCTTCAGAGAAAGTGTTTATGTTACTAAAAGAGCCCAAATTTCTAAAAATAAGGCAAAAAACAACAATCTTCTGTTTTAGAGTGAATGTTTGAGGTGTTTAGAAGGCATTTATTTCATTTTTAGAAAATTTAATTTTTCACATTTTTCCATGAAAAGTGCCAATACCCCCCCCTTTGGGTTCTAAGTGAAAATCTCACTCGACACAAATCAAACAAAAATGTATCCAAGGTGTGTATTGTTGTTCATTTTCATCAAATAAACAAAATAAAACCCAGAATGAATCCTGAAAGACAATAAAAGATCATAAAAGATGCTTCAGCCCAAGTGTTAATGTTACTAAAAGAGCCCAAATTTCTATAAATATTGCGAAAAACAACAATCTTCTGTTTTAGAGTGAATGCTTGAGGTGTTTAGAAGGCATTTATTTCATTTTTAGAAAATTTAATTTTTCATATTTTTCCATGAAAAGTGCCAATACCCCCCCTTTTGGGTTCTAGGTGAAAATCTCATTGACACAAATCAAACCAAAATGTTTCCATGGTGTGTATTGTTGTTAATTTTCATCAAATAAACAAAATAAAACCCAGAATTAATCCTGAAAGGCAAGAAATGAGCATAGAAGATGCTTCAGCACAAGTGCTAATGTTACTAAAAGAGCCCAAATTTCTAAAAATATTGCGAAAAACAAAAATCTACTGTTTTAGAGTGAATGTTTGAGGTGTTTAGAAGGCATTTATTTCATTTTAGAAAATTTAATTTTTCACATTTTTCCATGAAAAGTGCCAATACCCCCCCTTTGGGTTCTAGGTGAAAATCTCACTCGACACAAATCAAACAAAAATGTTTCCATGGTGTGTATTGTTGTTCATTTTCATCAAATAAACAAAATAAAACCCAGAATTAATCCTGAAAGACATTAAATAAGCATAAAAGATGCTTCAGCGCAAGTGTTTATGGTACTAAAAGAGCCTTAATTTCAAAAAATATTGGAAAAACAACAAACTTTATTTTCAGAGTGAATATTTGAGATGTTTAGAAGGCATTTTTTTCATTTTTAGAAAATTTAATTTTTCACATTTTTCCATGAAAAGTGCCAATACCCCCCCCTTTGGGATCTAGGTGAAAATCTCACTCGACACAAATCAAACAAAAATGTATCCAACGTGTGTATTGTTGTTCATTTTCATCAAATAAACAAAATAAAACCCAGAATTAATCCTGAAAGACAATAAATGATCATAAAGGATGCTTCAGCCCAGGTGTTAATGTTAATTAAAAGAGCCCAAATTTCTAAAAATATTGCGAAACACAAAAATCTTCTGTTTTAGAGTGAATGTTTGAGGTGTTTTTAAGGCATTTTTTTCATTTTTAGAAAATTTAATTTTTTACATTTTTCCATGAAAAGTGCCTTTACCCCCCCCTTTGGGTTCTAGGTGAAAATCTCACTCAACACAAATCAAACAAAAATTTTTCCATGGTGTGTATTGTTGTTCATTTTCATCATATAAACAAAATAAAACCCAGAATTAATCTTGAAAGACAAGAAATGGGCATAAAAGATGCTTCAACGAAAGTGTTAATGTTACTAAAAGAGCCCAAATTTCAAAAAAAATTCCGAAAAACAACAATCTTCTGTTTTAGAGTGAATGTTTGAGGTGTGTACAAGGCATTTATTTCATTTTTAGAAAATTTAATTTTTCATTTTTTTCCATGAAAAGTGCCAATACCCCTCCTTTTGGGTTCTAGGTGAAAATCTCACTCGACACAAATCAAACAAAAATGTTTCCATGGTGTGTATTGTTGTTCATTTTCATCATATAAACAAAATAAAACCCAGAATTAATCTTGAAAGACAAGAAATGAGCATAAAAGTTGCTTCAGCGAAAGTGTTAATGTTACTAAAAGAGCCCAAATTTCTAAAAATATTCCGTAAAACAACAATCTTCTGTTTTAGAGTGAATGTTTGAGGTGTTTAGAAGGCATTTATTTCATTTTTAGAAAATTTAATTTTTTACATTTTCCCATGAGAAGTGCCAATACCCCCCCCTTTGGGTTCTAGGTGAAAATCTCACTCGACAAAAATCAAACAAAAATGTTTCCATGGTGTGTATTGTTGTTCATTTTCATCATATAAACAAAAAAAACCCAGAATTAATCTTGAAAGACAAGTATTGAGCATAAAAGTTCCTTCAGCGAAAGTGTTAATGTTACTAAAAGAGCCCAAAATTTCTAAAAATATTGCGAAAAAAAACAATCTTCTGTTTTTAGAGTGAATGTTTGAGGTGTTTAGAAGGCATTTATTTCATTTTTAGAAAATTTAATTTTTCACATTTTTCCATGAAAAGTGCCAATACTTTTTTTGCCCTTTGGGTTCTAGGTGAAAATCTCACTCGACACAAATCAAACAAAAATGTATCCAAGGTGTGTATTATTTTTCATTTTCATCAAATTAACAAAATAAAACCCAGAATGTATCCTGAAAGACAATAAATGATCATAAAAGATGCTTCACCGCAAGTGTTAATGTTACTAAAAGAGCCCAAATTTCTAAAAAATATTGCGAAAAACAACAATCTTCTGTTATAGAGTGAATGTTTGAGATGTTTAGAAGGCATTTATTTCATTTTTAGAAAATTTAATTTTTCACATTTTTCCATGAAAAGTGCCAATACCCCCCCCTTTGGGTTCTAGGTGAAAATCTCACTCGACACAAATCAAATAAAAATGTATCCAAGGTGTGTATTGTTGTTCATTTTCATCAAATAAACAAAATAAAACCCAGAATTAATCTTGAAAGACAAGAAATGAGCATAAAAGTTGCTTCAGCGAAAGTGTTAATGTTACTAAAAGAGCCCAAATTTCTAAAAATATTGCGAAAAACAACAATCTTCTGTTTTAGAGTAAATGTTTGAGGTGTTTAGAAGGCATTTATTTCATTTTTAGAAAATTTAATTTTTCACATTTTTCCATGAAAAGTGCCAATACTTTTTTTGCCCTTTGGGTTCTAGGTGAAAATCTCACTCGACACAAGTCAAACAAAAAAGTATCCAAGGTGTGTATTGTTGTTCATTTTCATCAAATAAACAAAATAAAACCCAGAATGTATCCTAAAAGACAATAAATAATCATAAAAGATGCTTCAGCGCAAGTGTTAATGTTACTAAAAGAGCCCAAATTTCTAAAAAATATTGCGAAAAACAACAATCTTCTGTTTTAGAGTGAATGTTTGAGGTGTTTAGAAGGCATTTATTTCATTTTTAGAAAATTTAATTTTTCACATTTTTCCATGAAAAGTGCCAATACCCCCCCCTTTGGGTTCTAGGTGAAAATCTCACTCGACACAAATCAAACAAAAATGTATCCAAGGTGTGTATTGTTGTTCATTTTCATCAAATATACAAAATAAAACTCAGAATGTATCCTGAAAGACAATAAATGATCATAAAAGATGCTTCAGCCCAGGTGTTAATGTTACTAAAGGAGCCCAAATTTCTAAAAATATTGCGAAAAACAACAATTTTCCGTTTTAGAGTGAATGTTTGAGGTGTTTATAAGGCATTAATTTCATTTTTAGAAAATTTAATTTTTCACATATTTCCTGGAAAAATGCCTATACCCCCCCTTTGGGTTCAAGGTGAAAATCTCACTTGACACAAATCAAACAAAAATATTTCCATGGTGTGTATTGTTGTTCATTTTTCATCAAATAAACAAAAAAAAACCCAGAATTAATCCTTAAAACAAGAAATGAGCATAAAAGATGCTTCAGCCCAGGTGTTAATGTTACTAAAAGAGCCAAAATTTATAAAAATATTGCGAAAAACAACAATCTTCTGTTTTAGAGTAAATGTTTGAGGTGTTTAGAAGGCATTTATTTCATTTTTAGAAAATTTAATTTTTCACATTTTTCCATGAAAAGTTCCAATACTTTTTTTGCCCTTTGGGTTCTACGTGAAAATCTCACTCGACACAAATCAAACAAAAATGTTTCCATGGTGTGTATGGTTGTTCATTTTCATCAAATAAACAAAATAAAACCCAGAATGTATCCTTAAAGACAATAAATGATCATAAAAGATGCTTCAGCGAAAGTGTTAATGTTACTAAAAGAGCCCAAATTTCTAAAAATATTGCGAAAAACAAATATCTTCTGTTTAAGAGTGAATGTTTGAGGTGTTTAGAAGGCATTTATTTCATTTTTAGAAAATTTAATTTTTCATATTTTTCCATGAAAAGTGCCAATACCCCCCCTTTTGGGTTCTAGGTGAAAATCTCATTGACACAAATCAAACCAAAATGTTTCCATGGTGTGTATTGTTGTTCATTTTCACCAAATAAACAAAATAAAACCCAGAATTAATCCTGAAAGGCAAGAAATGAGCATAGAAGATGCTTCAGCGCAAGTGCTTATGTTACTAAAAGAGCCCAAATTTCTAAAAATATTGCGAAAAACAAAAATCTACTGTTTTAGAGTGAATGTTTGAGGTGTTTAGAAGGCATTTATTTCATTTTAGAAAATTTAATTTTTCACATTTTTCCATGAAAAGTGCCAATACCCCCCCTTTGGGTTCTAGGTGAAAATCTCACTCGACACAAATCAAACAATAATGTTTCCATGGTGTGTATTTTTGTTCATTTTCATCAAATAAACAAAATGAAACCCAGAATTAATCTTGAAAGACAAGAAATGAGCATAAAAGTTGCTTCAGCGAAAGTGTTAATGTTACTAAAAGAGCCCAAATTTCTAAAAATATTCCGTAAAACAGCAATCTTCTGTTTTAGAGTGAACGTTTGAGGTGTTTAGAAGGCATTTATTTCATTTTTAGAAAATTTAATTTTTTACATTTTCCCATGAGAAGTGCCAATACCCCCCCCTTTGGGTTCTAGGTGAAAATCTCACCGTACAAAAATCAAACAAAAATGTTTCCATGGTGTGTATTGTTGTTCATTTTCATCAAATAAACAAAAAAAAACCCAGAATTAATCTTGAAAGACAAGTATTGAGCATAAAAGTTGCTTCAGCGAAAGTGTTAATGGTACTAAAAGAGCCCAAAATTTCTAAAAATATTGCGAAAAAAACAATCTTCTGTTTTTAGAGTGAATGTTTGAGGTGTTTAGAAGGCATTTATTTCATTTTTAGAAAATTTAATTTTTCACATTTTTCCATGAAAAGTGCCAATACTTTTTTTGCCTTTTGGGTTCTAGGTGAAAATCTCACTCGACAGAAATCAAACAAAAATGTATCCAAGGTGTGTATTGTTTTTCATTTTCATCAAATTAACAAAATAAAACCCAGAATGTATCCTGAAAGACAATAAATGATCATAAAAGATGCTTCAGCGCAAGTGTTAATGTTACTAAAAGAGCCCAAATTTCTAAAAAATATTGCGAAAAACAACAATCTTCTGTTATAGAGTGAATGTTTGAGATGTATAGAAGGCATTTATTTCATTTTTAGAAAATTTAATTTTTCACATTTTTCCATGAAAAGTGCCAATACCCCCCCCCTTTGGGTTCTAGGTGAAAATCTCACTCGACACAAATCAAACAAAAATGTTTCCATGGTGTGTATTTTTTTTCATTTTCATCAAATAAACAAAATAAAACCCAGAATTAATCTTGAAAGACAAGAAATGAGCATAAAAGTTGCTTCAGCGAAAGTGTTAATGTTACTAAAAGAGCCCAAATTTCTAAAAATATTCCGAAAAACAACAATCTTCTGTTTTAGAGTGAATTTTTGAGGTGTTTAGAAGGCATTTATTTCATTTTTAGAAAATTTAATTTTTCACATTTTTCCATCAAAAGTGCAAATACCCCCCCTTTCGGTTTTAGGTGAAAATCTCACTCGACACAAATCAAACAAAAATGTTTCCATGGTGTGTATTGTTTTTCATTTTCTTCAAAAAAAAAATAAAACTCAGAATAAATCCTGAAAGAAAAGAAATGAGCATAAAAGACGCTTCAGCGCAGCAGTGTTAATGTTACTAAAAGAGCCCAAATTTCTAAAAATATTGGGAAAAACAACAATTTTCAGTTTTAGAGTGAATGTTTGAGGTGTATAAAAGCCATTTATTTCATTTTTAGAAAATTTAATTTTTCACATTTTTCCATGAAAAGTGCCAATACCCCCCCCTTGGGTTCTAGGTGAAAATCTCACTCGCTACAAATCAAACAAAAATGTATCCATGGTGTGTATTTTTGTTCATTTTCATCAAATAAACAAAATAAAACCCAGAATTAATCCTGAAATACAAGAAAATAGCATAAAAGTTGCTTCAGCGCAAGTGTTAATGTTACTAAAAGAGTCCAAATTGCTAAAAATATTGCGAAAAATTACAATCTTCTGTTTTAGAGTGAATGTTTGAGGTGTTTAGAAGGCATTTATTTCATTTTTAGAAAATTTAATTTTTCACATTTTTCCATGAAAAGTGCCAATACCTAGAACCTATTTTCACCTAGAACCCTTTGGGTTCTAGGTGAAAATCTCACTCGACACAAGTCAAACAAAAATGTATCCAAGGTGTGTATTGTTGTTCATTTTCATCAAATTAACAAAATAAAACCCAGAATGTATCCTGAAAGACAATAAATAATCATAAAAGATGCTTCAGCGCAAGTGTTAATGTTATAAAAAGAGTCCAAATTTCTAAAAATATTGCGAAAAACAACAATCTTCTGTATTAGAGTGAATGTTTGAGGTGTTTAGAAGGCATTTATTTCATTTTTAGAAAATATTATTCACACATTTTTCCAGGAAAAGTGCCAATACCCCCCCCTTTGGGTTCTAGGTGAAAATCTTCCTCGACACAAATCAATCAAAAATGTTTCCATGGTGTGTATTGTTGTTCATTTTCATCAAATAAACAAAATAAAACCCAGAAATAATCCTGAAAGACAAGAAATGAGCATAAAAGATGCTTCAGCGAAAGTGTTAATGTTACTAAAAGAGCCCAAATTTTCAAAAAATATTGTGAAAAATCACAATCTTCTGTTTTAGAGTGAATGTTTGAGGTGTTTAGAAGGCATTTATTTCATTTTTAGAAAATTTAATTTTTCACATTTTTCCATGAAAAGTGCCAATACCCCCCCCTTTGGGTTCTAGGTGAAAATCTCACTCGACACAAATCAAACAAAAATGTATCCAAGGTGTGTATTGTTGTTCATTTTCATCAAATAAACAAAATAAAACCCAGAATGTATCCTGAAAGACAATAAATGATCATAAAAGATGCTTCAGCCCAGGTGTTAATGTTACTAAAAGAGCCCTAATTTCTAAAAATATTGCGAAAAAACAAGAATCTTCTATTTTAGAGTGAATGTTTGAGGTGTTTAGAAGGCATTTATTTCATTTTTAGAAAATTTAATTTTTCACATTTTTCCATGAAAAGTGCCAATACCCCCCCCTTTGGGTTCTAGGTAAAAATCTCCCTCGACACATATCAATAAAAAATGTTTCCATGGTGTGTATTGTTGTTCATTTTCATCAAATAAACAAAATAAAACCCAGAATTAATCCTGAAAGATAAGAAATGAGCATAAAAGATGCTTCAGCGCAAGTGTTAATGTTACTAAAAGAGCCCAAATTTCTAAAAATATTGCGAAAAACAACAATCTTCTGTTTTAGAGTGAATGTTTGAGGTGTTTAGAAGGCATTTATTTCATTTTTAGAAAATTTAAAATTTCATTTTTTTCCATGAAAAGTGCCAATACCCCCCCTTTGGGTTCTAGGTGAAAATCTCACTCGACACAAATCAATCAAAAATGTTTCCATGGTGTGTATTGTTGTTCAGTTTCATCAAATAAACAAAATAAAACTCAGACTTAATCCTGAAAGACAAGAAATGAGCATAAAAGATGCTTCAGCGCAAGTGTTAATGTTACTATAAGAGCCAAATTTCTAAAAATATTGCGAAAAACAACAATCTTCTGTTTTAGAGTGAATGTTTGAGGTGTTTAGAAGGCATTTATTTCATTTTTAGAAAATTTAATTTTTCACATTTTTCCATGAAAAGTGCCAATACCCCCCCTTTGGGTTCTAGGTGAAAATCTCACTCGAAGCAAACCAAACAAAAATGTATCCAAGGTGTGTATTGTTGTTCATTTTCATCAAATAAACAAAATAAAACCCAGAATGTATCCTGAAAGACAATAAATGATCATAAAAGATGCTTCAGCCCAGGTGTTAATGTTACTAAAAGAGCCCTAATTTCTAAAAATATTGCGAAAAACAAGAATCTTCTATTTTAGAGTGAATGTTTGAGGTGTTTAGAAGGCATTTATTTCATTTTTAGAAAATTTAATTTTTCACATTTTTCCATGAAAAGTGCCAATACCCCCCCCTTTGGGTTCTAGGTGAAAATCTCCCTCGACACATATCAATAAAAAATGTTTCCATGGTGTGTATTGTTGTTCATTTTCATCAAATAAACAAAATAAAACCCAGAATTAATCCTGAAAGATAAGAAATGAGCATAAAAGATGCTTCAGCGCAAGTGTTAATGTTACTAAAAGAGCCCAAATTTCTAAAAATATTGCGAAAAACAACAATCTTCTGTTTTAGAGTGAATGTTTGAGGTGTTTAGAAGGCATTTATTTCATTTTTAGAAAATTTAAAATTTCATTTTTTTCCATGAAAAGTGCCAATACCCCCCCTTTGGGTTCTAGGTGAAAATCTCACTCGACACAAATCAATCAAAAATGTTTCCATGGTGTGTATTGTTGTTCAGTTTCATCAAATAAACAAAATAAAACTCAGACTTAATCCTGAAAGACAAGAAATGAGCATAAAAGATGCTTCAGCGCAAGTGTTAATGTTACTATAAGAGCCAAATTTCTAAAAATATTGCGAAAAACAACAATCTTCTGTTTTAGAGTGAATGTTTGAGGTGTTTAGAAGGCATTTATTTCATTTTTAGAAAATTTAATTTTTCACATTTTTCCATGAAAAGTGCCAATACCCCCCCTTTGGGTTCTAGGTGAAAATCTCACTCGAAGCAAACCAAACAAAAATGTATCCAAGGTGTGTATTGTTGTTCATTTTCATCAAATAAACAAAATAAAACCCAGAATTAATCCTGAAAGATAAGAAATGAGCATAAAAGATGCTTCAGCGCAAGTGTTAATGTTACTAAAAGAGCCCAAATTTCTAAAAATATTGCGAAAAACAACAATCTTCTGTTTTAGAGTGAATGTTTGAGGTGTTTAGAAGGCATTTATTTCATTTTTAGAAAATTTAATTTTTCATTTTTTTCCATGAAAAGTGCCAATACCCCCCCCCCCTTTGGGTTCTAGGTGAAAATCTCACTCATCACAAATCAAACAAAAATGTTTCCATGGTGTGTATTGTTGTTCATTTTCATCAAATAAACAAAATAAAACCGAGAAGTAATCCTGAAAGACAAGAAATGAGCATAAAAGATGCTTCAGCCCAAATGGTAATGTTACTAAAAGAGCCCAAATTTCTAAAAATATTGCGAAAAACAACAATCTTCTGTTTTAGAGTGAATGTTTGAGGTGTTTAGAATGCATTTATTTCATTTTTAGAAAATTTAATTTTTCACATTTTTTCATGAAAAGTGCCAATACCCCCCCCTTTGGGTTCTAGGTGAAAATCTCACTCGACACAAATCAAACAAAAATGTTTCCATGGTGTGTATTGTTGTTCATTTTCATCAAATAAACAAAATAAAACCCAGAATGTATCCTGAAAGACAATAAATGATCATAAAAGATGCTTCAGCGCAGGTGTTAATGTTACTAAAAGAGCCCAAATTTCTAAAAAATATTGCGAAAAACAACAATCTTCTGTTATAGAGTGAATGTTTGAGATGTTTAGAAGGCATTTATTTCATTTTTAGAAAATTTAATTTTTCACATTTTTCCATGAAAAGTGCCAATACCCCCCCCTTTGGGTTCTAGGTGAAAATCTCACTCGACACAAATCAAACAAAAATGTTTCCATGGTGTGTATTGTTGTTCATTTTCATCAAATAAACAAAATAAAACCCAGAATTAATCCTGAAAGAAAGTAAATGATCATAAAAGACTCTTCAGCCCAGGTGTTAATGTTACTAAAAGAGCCCAAATTTCTAAAAATATTGCGAAAAACAACAATCTTCTGTCTAAGAGCGAATGTTTGAGGTGTTTAGAAGGCATTTATTTCATTTTTAGAAAATTTAATTCTTCACTTTTTTCCATGAAAAGTGCCCCCCCCCTTTGGGTTCTAGGTGAAAATCTCACTCAACACAAATCAAACAAAAATGTATCCAAGGTGTGTATTGTTGTTCATTTTCATCAAATAAACAAAATAAAACCCAGAATTAATCCTGAAAGACAAGAAATGAGCATAAAAGATGCTTCAGCGCAAGTGTTAATGTAACTAAAAGAGCCCAAATTTCTAAAAATATTGCGAAAAACAACAATCTTCTGTTTTAGAGTGAATGTTTGAGGTGTTAGGAAGGCATTTATTTCATTTTTAGAAAATTTAATTTTTCACATTTTTCCATGAAAAGTGCCAATACCCCCCCTTTGGGTTCTAGGTGAAAATCTCACTCGACACAAATCAAACAAAAATGTATCCAAGGTGTGTATTGTTGTTCATTTTCATCAAATATACAAAATAAAACTCAGAATGTATCCTGAAAGACAATAAATGATCATAAAAGATGCTTCAGCCCAGGTGTTAATGTTACTAAAAGAGCCCAAATTTCTAAAAATATTGCGAAAAACAACAATTTTCCGTTTTAGAGTGAATGTTTGAGGTGTTTATAAGGCATTAATTTCATTTTTAGAAAATTTAATTTTTCACATTTTTCCATGAAAAATGCCTATACCCCCCCTTTGGGTTCAAGGTGAAAATCTCACTTTACACAAATCAAACAAAAATGTTTCCATGGTGTGTATTGTTGTTCATTTTCATCAAATAAACAAAAAAAAAACCCAGAATTAATCCTTAAAACAAGAAATGAGCATAAAAGATGCTTCAGCCCAGGTGTTAATGTTACTAAAAGAGCCAAAATTTCTAAAAATATTGCGAAAAACCACAATCTT
The DNA here is from genome assembly GCF_022747635.1 of Hetaerina americana. NCBI lineage: Eukaryota > Metazoa > Arthropoda > Insecta > Odonata > Calopterygidae > Hetaerina > Hetaerina americana. The sequence goes on along the minus strand of NW_027287462.1, from coordinate 38,940 downwards.
CTGTTTTACAGTAAATGTTTGAGGTGTTTAGAAGGCATTTATTTCATTTTTAGAAAATTTAATTTTTCACATTTTTCCATGAAAAGTGCCAATACTTTTTTTGCCCTTTGGGTTCTAAGTGAAAATCTCACTCGACACAAATCAAACAAAAATGTATCCAAGGTGTGTATTGTTGTTCATTTTCATCAAAAAAACAAAATAAAACCCAGAATGAATCCTGAAAGACAAGAAATGAGCATAAAAGTTGCTTCAGAGAAAGTGTTAATGTTACTAAAAGAACCCAAATTTCTAAAAATATTGCGAAAAACAACAATCTTCTGTTTTAGAGTGAATGTTTGAGGTGTTAAGAAGGCATTTATTTCATTTTTAGAAAATTTAATTTTTGACATTTTTCCATGAAAAGTGCCAATACCCCCCCTTTGGGTTCTAGGTGAAAATCTCACTCGACACAAATCAAAAAAAATGTTTCCATGGTGTGTATTGTTGTTCATTTTCATCAAATAAACAAAATAAAACCCAGAAATAATCTTAAAGGGAAAGAAATGAGCATAAAAGTTGCTTCAGAGAAAGTGTTTATGTTACTAAAAGAGCCCAAATTTCTAAAAATAAGGCGAAAAACAACAATCTTCTGTTTTAGAGTGAATGTTTGAGGTGTTTAGAAGGCATTTATTTCATTTTTAGAAAATTTAATTTTTCACATTTTTCCATGAAAAGTGCCAATACCCCCCCCTTTGGGTTCTAAGTGAAAATCTCACTCGACACAAATCAAACAAAAATGTATCCAAGGTGTGTATTGTTGTTCATTTTCATCAAATAAACAAAATAAAACCCAGAATGAATCCTGAAAGACAATAAAAGATCATAAAAGATGCTTCAGCCCAAGTGTTAATGTTACTAAAAGAGCCCAAATTTCTATAAATATTGCGAAAAACAACAATCTTCTGTTTTAGAGTGAATGCTTGAGGTGTTTAGAAGGCATTTATTTCATTTTTAGAAAATTTAATTTTTCACATTTTTCCATGAAAAGTGCCAATACCCCCCCCTTTGGGTTCTAGGTGAAAATCTCACTCGACACAAATCAAACAAAAATGTATCCAAGGTGTGTATTGTTGTTCATTTTCATCAAATAAACAAAATTAAACCCAGAATGAATCCTGAAAGACAATAAAAGATCATAAAAGATGCTTCAGCCCAAGTGTTAATGTTACTAAAAGAGCCCAAATTTTTAAAAATATTGCGAAAAACAACAATCTTCTGTTTTAGAGTGAATGTTTGAGGTGTTTAGAAGGCATTTATTTCATTTTTAGAAAATTTAATTTTTCACATTTTTCCATGGAAAGTGCCAATACCCCCCCCTTTGGGTTCTAGGTGAAAATCTCACTCGCCACAAATCAAACAAAAATGTATCCAAGGTGTGTATTGTTGTTCATTTTCATCAAATAAACAAAATTAAACCCAGAATGTATCCTGAAAGACAATAAATGATCATTAAAGATGCTTCAGCTCAGCTGTTAATGTCACTTAAAGGGCCCAAATTTCTAAAAATATTGCGAAAAACAACAATCTTCTGTTTTAGAGTGAATGTTTGAGGTGTGTACAAGGCATTTATTTCATTTTTAGAAAATTTAATTTTTCACATTTTTCCATGAAAAGTGCCAATACCCCCCCCTTTGGGTTCTAGGTGAAAATCTCACTTGACACAAATCAAACAAAAATGTTTCCATGGTGTGTATTGTTGTTCATTTTCATCAATTAAACAATATAAAACCCAGAATTAATCCTGAAAGACATGAAATGAGGATAAAAGATGCTTCAGCCCAGGTGCTAATGTTACTAAAAGAGCCCAAATTTCTAAAAATATTGCGAAAAACAACAATCTTCTGTTTTAGAGTCAATGTTTGAGGTGTTTAGAAGGCATTTATTTCATTTTTAGAAAATTTAATTTTTCACATTTTTCCATGAAAAGTGCCAATACCCCCCCCTTTGGGTTCTAGGTGAAAATCTCACTCGACACAAATCAAACAAAAATGTATATTAGGTGTGTATTGTTGTTCATTTTCATCAAATAAACAAAATTAAACCCAGAATGAATCCTGAAAGACAATAAAATATCATAAAAGATGCTTCAGCCCAAGTGTTAATGTTACTAAAAGAGCCCAAATTTTTAAAAATATTGCGAAAAACAACAATCTTCTGTTTTAGAGTGAATGTTTGAGGTGTTTAGAAGGCATTTATTTCATTTTTAGAAAATTTAATTTTTCACATTTTTCCATGGAAAGTGCCAATACCCCCCCTTTGGGTTCTAGGTGAAAATCTCACTCGACACAAATCAAACAAAAATGTATCCAAGGTGTGTATTGTTGTTCATTTTCATCAAATAAACAAAATTAAACCCAGAATGTATCCTGAAAGACAATTAATGATCATAAAAGATGCTTCAGCTCAGGTGTTAATGTCACTAAAAGAGCCCAAATTTCTAAAAATATTGCGAAAAACAACAATCTTCTGTTTTAGAGTGAATGTTTGAGGTGTTTAGAAGGCATTTATTTCATTTTTAGAAAATTTAATTTTTCACATTTTTCCATGAAAAGTGCCAATACCCCCCCCTTTGGGTTCTAGGTGAAAATCTCACTTGACACAAATCAAACAAAAATGTTTCCATGGTGTGTATTGTTGTTCATTTTCAGCAATTAAACAATAAAAAACCCAGAATTAATCCTGAAAGACATGAAGTGAGCATAAAAGATGCTTCAGCGCAAGTGTTAATGTCATTAAAGAGCCCAAATTTCTAAAAATATTGCGAAAAACAACAATCTTCTGTTTAAAAGTGAATGTTTGAGGTGTTTAGAAGGCATTTATTTCATTTTTAGAAAATTTAATTTTTCACATTTTTCCATGAAAAGTGCCAATACCCCCCCTTTGGGTTCTAGGTGAAAATCTCACTCGACACAAATCAAACAAAAATGAATCAAAGGTGTGTATTGTTGTTCATTTTCATCAAATAAACAAAATAAAACCCAGAATGTATCCTGAGAGACAATAAATGATCATAAAAGATGCTTCAGCCCAGGTGTTAATGTTACTAAAAGAGCCCAAATTTCTAAAAATATTGCGAAAAACAACAATCTTCTGTTTTAGAGTGAATGTTTGAGGTGTTTAGAAGGCATTTATTTCATTTTTAGAAAATTTAATTTTTCACATTTTTCCATGAAAAGTGCCAATACCCCCCCCTTTGGGTTCTAGGTGAAAATCTCACTTGACACAAATCAAACAAAAATGTATCCAAGGTGTGTATTGTTGTTCATTTTCATCAAATAAACAAAATAAAACCCAGAATGTATCCTGAAAGACAATAAAAGATCATTAAAAATGCTTCAGCCCAGGTTTTAATGTTACTATTGGAGCCCAAATTTCTAAAAATATTGCGAAAAACAACAATCTTCTGTTTAAAAGTGAATGTTTGAGGTGTTTAGAAGGCATTTATTTCATTTTTAGAAAATTTAATTTTTCACATTTTTCCATGAAAAGTGCCAATACCCCCCCCTTTTGGGTTCTAGGTGAAAATCTCACTCGACACAAATCAAACAAAAATGTATCCAAGGTGTGTATTGTTGTTCATTTTCATCAAATAAACAAAATAAAACCCAGAATAAATCCTGAAAGACAATAGAAGATCATAAAAGATGCTTCAGCCGAAGTGTTAATGTTACTAAAAGAGCCCAAATTTCTAAAAATATTGCGAAAAACAACAATCTTCTGTTTAAAAGTGAATGTTTGAGGTGTTTAGAAGGCATTTATTTCATTTTTAGAAAATTTAATTTTTCACATTTTTCCATGAAAAGTGCCAATACCTACCCTTTGGGTTCTAGGTGAAAATCTAACTTGACACAAATCAAACAAAAATGTTTCCATGGTGTGTATTGTTGTTCATTTTCATCAAATAAACAAAATAAAACCCAGAATAAATCCTGAAAGACAATAAAAGATCATAAAAGATGCTTCATCCGAAGTGTTAATGTTACTAAAAGAGCCCAAATTTCTAAAAATATTGCGAAAAACAACAATCTTCTGTTTTAGAGTGAATGTTTGAGGTGTTTAGAAGGCATTTATTTCATTTTTAGAAAATTTAATTTTTCACATTTTTCCATGAAAAGTGCCAATACCTACCCTTTGGGTTCTAGGTGAAAATCTAACTTGACACAAATCAAACAAAAATGTTTCCATGGTGTGTATTGTTGTTCATTTTCATCAAATAAACAAAATAAAACACAGAATTAATCCTGAAAGACAAGAAATGAGCATAAAAGATGCTTCAGCGCAAGTGTTAATGTTACTAAAAGAGCCCAAATTTCTAAAAATATTGCGAAAAACAACAATCTTCTGTTTTAGAGTGAATGTTTGAGGTGTTTAGAAGGCATTTATTTCATTTTTAGAAAATTTAATTTTTACATTTTTCCATGAAAAGTGCCAATGCCCCCCCCCTTTGGGTTCTAGGTGAAAATCTCACTCGACACAAATCAAACAAAAATTTTTCCATGGTTTGTATTGTTGTTCATTTTCATCAAATTAACAAAATAAAACCCAGAATGAATCCTGAAAGACAATAAAAGATCATTAAAGATGCTTCAGCCCAGGTTTTAATGTTACTATTGGAGCCCAAATTTCTAAAAATATTGCGAAAAACAACAATCTTCTGTTTTAGAGTGAATGTTTGAGGTGTTTAGAAGGCATTTATTTCATTTTTAGAAAATTTAATTTTTCACATTTTTCCATGAAAAGTGCCAATACCCCCCCCTTTGGGTTCTAGGTGAAAATCTCACTCGACACAAAACAAACAAAAATGTATCCAAGGTGTGTTTTGTTGTTCATTTTCATCAAATAAACAAAATAAAACCCAGAATAAATCCTGAAAGACAATAAAAGATCTCAAAAGATGCTTCAGCCGAAGTGTTAATGTTACTAAAAGAGCCCAAATTTCTAAAAAAATTAAGAAAAACAACAATCTTCTGTTTAAAAGTGAATGTTTGAGGTGTTTAGAAGGCATTTATTTCATTTTTAGAAAATTTAATTTTTCACATTTTTCCATGAAAAGTGCCAATACCCCCCCCATTGGGTTCTAGGTGAAAATCTCACACGACACAAATCAAACAAAAATGAATCCAAGGTGTGTATTGTTGTTAATTTTCATCAAATAAACAAAATAAGACCCAGAATGAATCCTGAGAGACAATAAATAATCATAAAAGATGCTTCAGCCCAGGTGTTAATGTTACTAAAAGAGCCCAAATTTCTAAAAATATTGCGAAAAACAACAATCTTCTGTTTTAGAGTCAATGTTTGAGGTGTTTAGAAGGCATTTATTTCATTTTTAGAAAATTTAATTTTTCACATTTTTCCATGAAAAGTGCCAATACCCCCCCCTTTGGGTTCTAGGTGAAAATCTCACTCGACACAAATCAAACAAAAATGTATCCAAGGTGTGTATTGTTGTTCATTTTCATCAAATAAACAAAATTAAACCCAGAATGAATCCTGAAAGACAATAAAAAATCATAAAAGATGCTTCAGCCCAAGTGTTAATGTTACTAAAAGAGCCCAAATTTTTAAAAATATTGCGAAAAACAACAATCTTCTGTTTTAGAGTGAATGTTTGAGGTGTTTAGAAGGCATTTATTTCATTTTTAGAAAATTTAATTTTTCACATTTTTCCATGGAAAGTGCCAATACCCCCCCCCCTTTGGGTTCTAGGTGAAAATCTAACTCGACACAAATCAAACAAAAATGTATCCAAGGTGTGTATTGTTGTTCATTTTCATCAAATAAACAAAATAAAACCCAGAATGTATCCTGAAAGACAATAAATGATCATTAAAGATGCTTCAGCACAGGTGTTAATGTTACTAAAAGAGCCCAAATTTCTAAAAATATTGCGAAAAACAACAATATTCTGTTTTAGAGTGAATGTTTGAGGTGTTTAGAACGCATTTATTTCATTTTTAGAAAATTTAATTTTTCACATTTTTCCATGAAAAGTGCCAATACCCCCCCCTTTGGGTTCTAGGTGAAAATCTCACTTGACACAAATCAAACAAAAATGTTTCCATGGTGTGTATTGTTGTTCATTTTTATCAATTAAACAATATAAAACCCAGAATTAATCCTGAAAGACATGAAGTGAGCATAAAAGATGCTTCAGCGCAAGTGTTAATGTCATTAAAGAGCCCAAATTTCTAAAAATATTGCGAAAAACAACAATCTTCTGTTTTAGAGTGAATGTTTGAGGTGTTTAGAAGGCATTTATTTCATTTTTAGAAAATTTAATTTTCCACATTTTTCCATGAAAAGTGCCAATACCCCCCCCTTTGGGTTCTAGGTGAAAATCTCACTCGACACAAATCAAACAAAAATGTATCCAAGGTGTGTATTGTTGTTCATTTTCATCAAATAAACAAAATAAAACCCAGAATGCATCCTGAAAGACAAAAAATGATCATAAAAGATGCTTCAGCCCAGGTGTTAATGTTACTAAAAGAACCCAAATTTCTAAAAATATTGGGAAAAACAACAATCTTCTGTTTTAGAGTGAATGTTTGAGGTGTTTAGAAGGCATTTATTTCATTTTTAGAAAATTTAATTTTTCACATTTTTCCATGAAAAGTGCCAATACCCCCCCCTTTGGGTTCTATGTGAAAATCTCACTTGACACAAATCAAACAAAAATGTTTCCATGGTGTGTATTGTTGTTCATTTTCATCAATTAAACAATATAAAACCCAGAATTAATCCTGAAAGACATGAAATGAGCATAAAAGATGCTTCAGCGCAAGTGTTTATGTCACTAAAAGAGCCCAAATTTCTAAAAATATTGCGAAAAACAACAATCTTCTGTTTAAAAGTGAATGTTTGAGGTGTTTAGAAGGCATTTATTTCATTTTTAGAAAATTTAATTTTTCACATTTTTCCATGAAAAGTGCCAATACCCTTTGGGGTATTGGCACTTTTCCCTTTGGGTTCTAGGTGAAAATCTCACTCGACACAAATCAAACAAAAATGAATCCAAGGTGTGTATTGTTGTTCATTTTCATCAAATAAACAAAATAAAACCCAGAATGTATCCTGAGAGACAATAAATGATCATAAAAGATGCTTCAGCCCAGGTGTTAATGTTACTAAAAGAGCCCAAATTTCTAAAAATATTGCGAAAAACAACAATCTTCTGTTTTAGAGTGAATGTTTGAGGTGTTTAGAAGGCATTTATTTCATTTTTAGAAAATTTAATTTTTCACATTTTTCCATGAAAAGTGCCAATACCTCCCCCTTTGGGTTCTAGGTGAAAATCTCACTGGACACAAATCAAACAAAAATGTATCCAAGGTGTGTATTGTTGTTCATTTTCATTAAATAAACAAAATAAAAACCAGAATGTATCCTGAAAGACAAATGATCATAAAAGATGCTTCAGCCCAGGTGTAAATGTTACTAAAATAGCCCAAATTTCTAAAAATATTGCGAAAAACAACAATATTCTGTTTTAGAGTGAATGTTTGAGGTGTTTAGAAGGCATTTATTTTATTTTTAGAAAATTTATTTTTTCACATTTTTCCATGAAAAGTGCCAATACCCCCCCCTTTGGGTTCTAGGTGAAAATCTCACTCGACACAAAACAAACAAAAATGTATCCAAGGTGTGTATTGTTGTTAATTTTCATCAAATAAACAAAATAAAACCCAGAAATAATCTTAAAGGAAAAGAAAGGAGCATAAAAGTTGCTTCAGAGAAAGTGTTAATGTTACTAAAAGAGCCCAAATTTCAAAAAATATTGCGAAAAACAACAATCTTCTGTTTTAGAGTGAATGTTTGAGGTGTTTAGAATGCATTTATTTCATTTTTAGAAAATTTAATTTTTCACATTTTTCCATGAAAAGTGCCAATACCCCCCCTTTGGGTTCTAGGCGAAAATCTCACTCGACACAAATCAAACAAAAATGTATCCAAGGTGTGTATTGTTGTTCATTTTCATCAAATAAACAAAATTAAACCCAGAATGAATCCTGAAAGACAATAAAAGATCATAAAAGATGCTTCAGCCCAAGTGTTAATGTTACTAAAAGAGCCCAAATTTCTAAAAAAATTGCGAAAAACAACAATCTTCTGTTTTAGAGTGAATGTTTGAGGTGTTTAGAAGGCATTTATTTCCTTTTAGAAAATTTAATTTTTCACATTTTTCCATGAAAAGTGCCGATACCCCCCCCTTTGGGTTCTAGGTGAAAATCTCACTCGACACAAATCAAACAAAAATGTATCCAAGGTGTGTATTGTTGTTAATTTTCATCAAATAAACAAAATAAAACCCAGAATGAATCCTGAAAGACAATAAAAGATCATAAAAGATGCTTCAGCCCAAGTGTTAATGTTACTAAAAGAGCCCAATTTTCTAAAAATATTGCGAAAAACAACAATCTTTTTTTTAGAGTGAATGTTTGAGGTGTTTAGAAGGCATTTATTTCATTTTTAGAAAATTTAATTTTTCATATTTTTCCATGAAAAGTGCCAATACCCCCCCCTTTGGGTTCTAGGTGAAAATCTCACTCGACACAAATCAAACAAAAATGTATCCAAGGTGTGTATTGTTGTTCATTTTCATCAAATAAACAAAATAAAACCCAGAATGCATCCTGAAAGACAAAAAATGATCATAAAAGATGCTTCAGCCCAGGTGTTAATGTTACTAAAAGAGCCCAAATTTCTAAAAATATTGGGAAAAACAACAATCTTCTGTTTTAGAGTGAATGTTTGAGGTGTTTAGAAGGCATTTATTTCATTTTTAGAAAATTTAATTTTTTACATTTTTCCACGAAAAGTGCCAATACCCTCCCCTTTGGGTTCTAGGTGAAAATCTCACTCGACACAAATCAAACAAAAATGTTTCCATGGTGTGTATTGTTGTTCATTTTCATCAAATAAACAAAATAAAACCCAGAAATAATCTTAAAGGAAAAGAAAGGAGCATAAAAGTTGCTTCAAAGAAAGTGTTAATGTTACTAAAACAGCCCAAATTTCTAAAAATATTGCGAAAAACAACAATCTTCTGTTTTAGAGTGAATGTTTGAGGTGTTTAGAAGGCATTTATTTCATTTTTAGAAAATTTAATTTTTCACATTTTTCCATGAAAAGTGCCAATACCCCCCCCTTTGGGTTCTAGGCGAAAATCTCACTCGACACAAATCAAACAAAAATGTATCCAAGGTGTGTATTGTTGTTCATTTTCATCAAATAAACAAAATTAAACCCAGAATGAATCCTGAAAGACAATAAAAGATCATAAAAGATGCTTCAGCCCAAGTGTTAATGTTACTAAAAGAGCCCAAATTTCTAAAAATATTGCGAAAAACAACAATCTTCTGTTTTAGAGTGAATGTTTGAGGTGTTTAGAAGGCATTTATTTCCTTTTAGAAAATTTAATTTTTCACATTTTTCCATGAAAAGTGCCAATACCCCCCCCCCTTTGGGTTCTAGGTGAAAATCTAACTCGACACAAATCAAACAAAAATGTATCCAAGGTGTGTATTGTTGTTCATTTTCATCAAATAAACAAAATAAAACCCAGAATGTATCCTGAAAGACAATAAATGATCATTAAAGATGCTTCAGCACAGGTGTTAATGTTACTAAAAGAGCCCAAATTTCTAAAAATATTGCGAAAAACAACAATCTTCTGTTTTAGAGTGAATGTTTGAGGTGTTTAGAAGGCATTTATTTTATTTTTAGAAAATTTATTTTTTCACATTTTTCCATGAAAAGTGCCAATACCCCCCCTTTGGGTTCTAGGTGAAAATCTCACTCGGCACAAAACAAACAAAAATGTATCCAAGGTGTGTATTGTTGTTCATTTTCATCAAATAAACAAAATAAAACCCAGAATGAATCCTGAAAGACAATAAAATATCATAAAAGATGCTTCAGCCCAAGTGTTAATGTTACTAAAAGAGCCCAAATTTCTAAAAATATTGCGAAAAACAACAATCTTCTGTTTTAGAGTGAATGTTTGAGGTGTTTAGAAGGCATTTATTTCATTTTTAGAAAATTTAATTTTCCACATTTTTCCATGAAAAGTGCCAATACCCCCCCTTTGGGTTCTAGGTGAAAATCTCACTCGACACAAATCAAACAAAAATGTATCCAAGGTGTGTATTGTTGTTCATTTTCATCAAATAAACAATAAACCCAGAATGCATCCTGGAAGACAAAAAATGATCATAAAAGATGCTTCAGCCCAGGTGTTAATTTTACTAAAAGAGCCCAAATTTCTAAAAATATTGGGAAAAACAACAATCTTCTGTTTTAGAGTGAATGTTTGAGGTGTTTAGAAGAAATTTTTTCATTTTTAGAAAATTTATTTTTTCACATTTTTCCATGAAAAGTGCCAATACCCCCCCCTTTGGGTTCTGGGTGAAAATCTCACTTGACACAAATCAAACAAAAATGTTTCTATGGTGTGTATTGTTGTTCATTTTCATCAAATAAACAAAAAAAAACCCAGAATTAATCCTGAAATACATGAAATGAGCATAAAAGATGCTTCAGCGCAAGTGTTAATTTTACTAAATGAGCCCAAATTTCAAAATAAAGGGGAAAAACAACAATCTTCTGTTTTAGAGTGAATGTTTGAGGTGTTTAGAAGGCATTTATTTCATTTGTAGAAAATTTAATTTTTCACATTTTTCCATGAAAAGTGCCAATACCCCCCCCTTTGGGTTCTAGGTTAAAATCTCACTCGACACAAATCAAACAAAAATGTATCCAAGGTGTGTATTGTTGTTCATTTTCATCAAATAAACAAAATAAAACCCAGAATAAATCCTGAAAGACAATAAAAGATCATAAAAGATGCTTCAGCCGAAGTGTTAACGTTACTAAAAGAGCCCAAATTTTTAAAAATATTGCGAAAAACAACAATCTTCTGTTTAAAAGTGAATGTTTGAGGTGTTTAGAAGGCATTTATTTCATTTTTAGAAAATTTAATTTTTCACATTTTTCCATGAAAAGTGCCAATACCTACCCTTTGGGTTCTAGGTGAAAATCTAACTTGACACAAATCAAACAAAAATGTTTCCATGGTGTGTATTGTTGTTCATTTTCATCAAATAAACAAAATAAAACCCAGAATAAATCCTGAAAGACAAAAAATGATCATAAAAGATGCTTCAGCCCAAGTGTTAATGTTACTAAAAGAGCCCAAATTTCTAAAAATATTGCGAAAAACAACAATCTTCTGTTTTAGAGTGAATGTTTGAGGTGTTTAGAAGGCATTTATTTCATTTTTAGAAAATTTAATTTTTCACATTTTTCCACGAAAAGTGCCAATGCCCCCCCCCTTTGGGTTCTAGGTGAAAATCTCACTCGACACAAATCAAACAAAAATGTATCCAAGGTGTGTATTGTTGTTCATTTTCATCAAATAAACAAAATAAAACCCAGAATGTATCCTGAAAGGCAATAAAAGATCATTAAAGATGCTTCAGCCCAGGTTTTAATGTTACTATTGGAGCCCAAATTTCTAAAAATATTGCGAAAAACAACAATCTTCTGTTTTAGAGTGAATGTTTGAGGTGTTTAGAAGGCATTTATTTCATTTTTAGAAAATTTAATTTTTCACATTTTTCCATGAAAAGTGCCAATACCCCCCCTTTGGGTTCTAGGTGAAAATCTCACTCGACACAAAACAAACAAAAATGTATCCAAGGTGTGTTTTGTTGTTCATTTTCATCAAATAAACAAAATAAAACCGAGAATAAATCCTGAAAGACAATAAAAGATCTCAAAAGATGCCTCAGCCGAAGTGTTAATGTTACTAAAAAGAGCCCAAATTTCTAAAAAAATTAAGAAAAACAACAATCTTCTGTTTAAAAGTGAATGTTTGAGGTGTTTAGAAGGCATTTATTTCATTTTTAGAAAATTTAATTTTTCACATTTTTCCATGAAAAGTGCCAATACCCCCCCCATTGGGTTCTAGGTGAAAATCTCACTCGACACAAATCAAACAAAAATGAATCCAAGGTGTGTATTGTTGTTAATTTTCATCAAATAAACAAAATAAGACCCAGAATGAATCCTGAGAGACAATAATAATCATAAAGATGCTTCAGCCCAGGTGTTAATGTTACTAAAAGAGCCCAAATTTCTAAAAATATTGGGAAAAAACAACAATCTTCTGTTTTAGAGTGAATGTTTGAGGTGTTTAGAAGGCATTTATTTCATTTTTAGAAAATTTAATTTTTCACATTTTTTCCATGAAAAGTGCCAATACCCCCCCCATTGGGTTCTAGGTGAAAATCTCACTCGAAACAAATCAAACAAAAAATGAAATCCAAGGTGTGTATTGTTGTTCATTTTCATCAAATAAACAAAATAAAAACCCAGAATAAATCCTGAAAGACAATAAAAGATCTCAAAAGATGCTTAAGCCGAGGTGTTAATGTTACTAAAAGAGCCCAAATTTCTAAAAATATTGCGAAAAACAACAATCTTCTGTTTAAAAAGTGAATGTTTGAGGTGTTTAGAAGGCATTTATTTTCATTTTTAGAAAATTTAATTTTTCACATTTTTTCCATGAAAAGTGCCAATACCCCCCCCATTGGGTTCTAGGTGAAAATCTCACTCGACACAAATCAAACAAAAATGTATCCAAGGTGTGTATTGTTGTTCATTTTCATCAAATAAACAAAATTAAACCCAGAATGAATCCTGAAAGACAATAAAAGATCATAAAAGATGCTTCAGCCCAAGTGTTAATGTTACTAAAAGAGCCCAAATTTTTAAAAAATATTGCGAAAAACAACAATCTTCTGTTTTAGAGTGAATGTTTGAGGTGTTAAGAAGGCATTTATTTCATTTTTAGAAAATTTAATTTTTCACATTTTTCCATGGAAAAGTGCCAATACCCCCCCCTTTGGGTTTTGGATGAAAATCTCACTCGACACAAATCAAACAAAAATGTATCCAAGGTGTGTATTGTTGTTCATTTTCATCAAATAAACAAAATTAAACCCGGAATGTATCCTGAAAGACAATAAATGATCATAAAAGATGCTTCAGCTCAGGCGTTAATGTCACTAAAAGAGCCAAAATTTCTAAAAATATGGGGAAAAAAACAACAATCTTCTGTTTTAGAGTGAATGTTTGAGGTGTTTAGAAGGCATTTATTTCATTTTTAGAAAATTTAATTTTTCACATTTTTCCATGAAAAGTGCCAATACCCCCCCTTTGGGGTTCTAGGTGAAAATCTCACTCGACACAAATCAAACAAAAATGTTTCCATGGTGTGTATTGTTGTTCATTTTCATCAATTAAACAATATAAAACCCAGAATTAATCCTGAAAGACATGAAGTGAGCATAAAAGATGCTTCAGCGCAAGTGTTAATGTCATTAAAGAGCCCAAATTTCTAAAAATATTGCGAAAAACAACAATCTTCTGTTTTAGAGTGAATGGTTTGAGGTGTTTAGAAGGCATTTATTTCATTTTTTAGAAAATTAAATTTTTCACATTTTTCCATGAAAAAGTGCCAATACCCCCCCTTTGGGTTCTAGGTGAAAATTTCACTCGACACAAAACAAAACAAAAATGTATCCAAGGTGTGTATTGTTGTTCATTTTCATCAAATAAAAAAATAAAACCCAGAATGTATCCTGAAAGACAATAAATGATCATAAAAGATGCTTCAGCCCAGGTGTTAATGTTACTAATAGAGCCCAAATTTCTAAAATATTGCGAAAAAACAACAATCTTTTGTTTTAGAGTGAATGTTTGAGGTGTTTAGAAAGGCATTTATTTCATTTTTTAGAAAATTTAATTTTTCACATTTTTCCATGAAAAGTGCCAATACCCCCCCCTTTGGGTTCTAGGCGAAAATCTCACTCGACACAAATCAAACAAAAATGTATCCAAGGTGTGTATTGTTGTTCATTTTCATCAAATAAAACAAAATTAAACCCAGAATGAATCCTGAAAGACAATAAAAGATTCCAAAAAGATGCTTCAGCCCAAGTGTTAATGTTACTAAAAGAGCCCAAATTTCTAAAAATATTGCGAAAAACAACAATCTTCTGTTTTAGAGAGTGAATGTTTGAGGTGTTTTAGAAGGCATTTATTTCCTTTTAGAAAATTTAATTTTTCACATTTTTCCATGAAAGTGCCAATACCCCCCCCCCTTTGGGTTCTAGGTGAAAATCTAACTCGACACAAATCAAACAAAAATGTATCCAAGGTGTGTATTGTTGTTCATTTTCATCAAACTAAACAAAATAAAACCCAGAATGTATCTTGAAAGACAATAAATGATTCATTAAAGATGCTTCAGCACAGGTGTTAATGTTACTAAAAGAGAGCCCAAATTTCTAAAAATATTGTGAAAAACAACAATATTCTGTTTTAGAGTGAATGTTTGAGGTGTTTAGAAGGCATTTATTTTATTTTTAGAAAATTTATTTTTTCACATTTTTCCATGAAAAGTGCCAATACCCCCCCCTTTAAGTTCTAGGTGAAAATCTCACTCGACACAAAACAAACAAAAATGTATCCAAGGTGTGTATTGTTGTTCATTTTCATCAAATAAACAAAATAAAACCCAGAATGAATCCTAAAAGACAATAAAATATCATAAAAGATGCTTCAGCCCAAGTGTTAATGTTACTAAAAAGAGCCCAAATTTCTAAAAAATATTGCGAAAAACAACAATCTTCTGTTTTAGAGTGAATGTTTGAGGTGTTTAGAAGGCATTTATTTCATTTTTAGAAAATTTAATTTTCCACATTTTTCCATGAAAAGTGCCAATACCCCCCCTTTGGGTTCTAGGTGAAAATCTCACTCGACACAAATCAAACAAAAATGTATCCAAGGTGTGTATTGTTGCTATTTTCATCAAATAAACAATAAACCCAGAATGCATTCCTGGAAGACAAAAAATGATCATAAAAGATAGCTTCAGCCCAGGTGTTAATGTTACTAAAAGAGCCCAAATTTCTAAAAATATTGGGAAATAACAACAATCTTTCTGTTTTAGAGTGAATGTTTGAGGTGTTTAGAAGAAATTTTTTCATTTTTAGAAAAATTTATTTTTTCACATTTTTTCCATGAAAAGTGCCAATACCTCCCCCCTTTGGGTTCTAGGTGAAAATCTCACTTGACACAAATCAAACAAAAATGTTTCTATGGTGTGTATTGTTGTTCATTTTCATCAAATAAACAAAATAAAACCCAGAATTAAATCCTGAAATACATGAAATGAGCATAAAAGATGCTTCAGCGCAAGTGTTAATTTTACTAAATGAGCCCAAATTTCAAAATAAAGGGGAAAAACAACAATCTTCTGTTTTAGAGTGAATGTTTGAGGTGTTTAAGAAGGCATTTATTTCATTTTTAAAAAAAATTTAATTTTTCACATTTTTCCATGAAAAGTGCCAATACCCCCCCCCCTTTGGGTTCTAGGTGAAAAATCTCACTCGACACAAATCAAACAAAAATGTATCCAAGGTGTGTATTGTTGTTCATTTTCATCAAATAAACAAAATAAAACCCAGAATAAATCCTGAAAGACAATAAAAGATCATAAAAGATGCTTCAGCCGAAGTGTTAATGTTACTAAAAGAGCCCAAATTTCTAAAAATATTGCGAAAAACAACAATCTTCTGTTTAAAAGTGAATGTTTGAGGTGTTTAGAAGGCATTTATTTCATTTTTAGAAAATTTAATTTTTCACATTTTTCCATGAAAAGTGCCAATACCTACCCTTTGGGTTCTAGGTGAAAATCTAACTTGACACAAATCAAAACAAAAAATGTTTCCATGGTGTGTATTTTTGTTCATTTTCATCAAATAAACAAAATAAAAACCCAGAATAAATCCTGAAAGACAATAAAAGATCATAAAAGATGCTTCATCCGAAGTGTTAATGTTACTAAAAGAGCGCCAAATTTCTAAAAATATTGCGAAAAACACAATCTTCTGTTTTAGAGTGAATGTTTGAGGTGTTTAGAAGGCATTTATTTCATTTTTAGAAAATTTAATTTTTCACATTTTTCCATGAAAAGTGCCAATACCCCCCCCTTTGGGTTCTAGGTGAAAATCTCACTCGACACAAATCGAAACAAAAATGTATCCCAAGGTGTGTATTGTTGTTCATTTTCATCAAATAAACAAAATAAAACCCAGAATGCATCCTGAAAGACAAAAAATGATCATAAAAGATGCTTCAGCCCAGGTGTAAATGTTACTAAAAGAGCCCATATTTCTAAAAATATTGCGAAAAAACAACAATCTTCTGTTTTAGAGTGAATGTTTGAGGTGTTTAGAAGGCATTTATTTCATTTTTTAGAAAATTTAATTTTTCACATTTTTTCCACGAAAAGTGCCAATGCCCCCCCCCTTTGGGTTCTAGGTGAAAAATCTCACTCGACACAAATCAAACAAAAAATGTATCCAAGGTGTGTATTGTTGTTCATTTTCATCAAATAAACAAAATAAAACCCAGAATGTATCCTGAAAGACAATAAAAGATCATTAAAAATGCTTCAGCCCAGGTTTTAATGTTACTATTGGAGCCCAAATTTCTAAAAATATTGCGAAAAGACAACAATCTTCTGTTTAAAAGTGAATGTTTGAGGTGTTTAGAAGGCATTTATTTCATTTTTAGAAAATTTAATTTTTCACATTTTTCCATGAAAAGTGCCAATACCCCCCCCCATTGGGTTCTAGGTGAAAATCTCACTCGACACAAATCAAACAAAAATGAATCCAAGGTGTGTATTGTTGTTCATTTTCATCAAATAAACAAAATAAAACCCAGAATGTATCCTGAGAGACAATAAATGATCATAAAAGATGCTTCAGCCCAGGTGTTAATGTTACTAAAAGAGCCCAAATTTCTAAAAATATTGCGAAAAACAACAATCTTCTGTTTTAGAGTGAATGTTTGAGGTGTTTAGAAGGCATTTATTTCATTTTTAGAAAATTTAATTTTTCACATTTTTTCATGAAAAGTGCCAATACCCCCCCCTTTGGGTTCTAGGTGAAAATCTCACTCGACACAAATCAAACAAAAATGTATCCAAGGTGTGTATTGTTGTTCATTTTCATCAAATAAAACAAAATTAAACCCGGAATGTATCCTGAAAGACAATAAATGATCATAAAAGATGCTTCAGCTCAGGTGTTAATGTCACTAAAAGAGCCCAAATTTCTAAAAATATTGCGAAAAGACAACAATCTTCTGTTTAGAGTGAATGTTTGAGGTGTTTAGAAGGCATTTATTTCATTTTTAGAAAATTTAATTTTTCACATTTTTCCATGAAAAGTGCCAATACCCCCCCCTTTGGGTTCTAGGTGAAAATCTCACTTGACACAAATCAAACAAAAATGTTTCTCCATGGTGTGTATTGTTGTTCATTTTCATCAATTAAACAATATAAAACCCAGAATTAATCCTGAAAGACATGAAGTGAGCATAAAAGATGCTTCAGCGCAAGTGTTAATGTCATTAAAAGATCGCAAATTTCTAAAAAATATTCCGAAAAACAACAATCTTCTGTTTAAAAGTGAATGTTTGAGGTGTTTAGAAGGCATTTATTTCATTTTTAGAAAATTTAATTTTTCACATTTTTCCATGAAAAGTGCCAATACCCCCCCTTTGGGTTCTAGGTGAAAATCTCACTCGACACAAATCAAACAAAAATGAATCCAAGGTGTGTATTGTTGTTCATTTTCATCAAATAAACAAAATAAAACCCAGAATGTATCCTGAGAGACAATAAAATGATCATAAAAGATGCTTCAGCCCAGGTGTTAATGTTACTAAAAGAGCCGAAATTTCTAAAATATTGCGGAAAAAACAACAATCTTCTGTTTTAGAGGGAATGTTTGAAGGTGTTTAGAAGGCATTTATTTCATTTTTAGAAAATTTAATTTTTCACATTTTTCCATGAAAAGTGCCAATACCCCCCCCTTTGGGTTCTAGGTAAAAATCTCACTTGACACAAATCAAACAAAAATGTATCCAAGGTGTGTATTGTTGTTCATTTTCATCAAATAAACAAAATAAAAACCAGAATGTATCCTGAAAAGACAATAAATGATCATAAAAGATGCTTCTGCGAAAAACAACAATATTCTGTTTTAGAGTGAATGTTTGAGGTGTTTAGAAGGCATTTATTTTATTTTTAGAAAATTTATTTTTTCACATTTTTCCATGAAAAGTGCCAATACCCCCCCCCTTTGGGTTCTAGGTGAAAATCTCACTCGACACAAAACAAACAAAAATGTATCCAAGGTGTTTATTGTTGTTCATTTTCATCAAATAAACAAAATAAAACCCAGAATGAATCCTGAAAGACAATTAAAGATCATAAAAGATGCTTCTGCCCAGGAATTAATGTTACTAAAAGAGCCCAAATTTCTAAAAATATTGCGAAAAACAACAATCTTCTGTTTTAGAGTGAATGTTTGAGGTGTTTAGAAGGCATTTATTTCATTTTTAGATAATTTAATTTTTCACATTTTTCCATGAAAAGTGCCAATACCCCCCCCTTTGGGTTCTAGGTGAAAATCTCACTCGACACAAATCAAACAAAAATGTATCCAAGGTGTGTATTGTTGTTCATTTTCATCAAATAAACAAAATAAAACCCAGAATACATCCTGAAAGACAAAAATGATCATAAAAGATGCTTCAGCCCAGGTGTTAATGTTACTAAAAAGAGCCCAAATTTCTAAAAATATTGGGAAAAACAACAATCTTCTGTTTTAGAGTGAATGTTTGAGGTGTTTAGAAGGCATTTATTTCATTTTTAGAAAATTTAATTGTTCACATTTTTCCATGAAAAGTGCCAATACCCCCCCCTTTGGGTTCTAGGTGAAAATCTCACTTGACACAAATCAAAAAAATGTTTCCATGGTGTGTATTGTTGTTCATTTTCATCAATTAAACAATATAAAACCCAGAATTAATCCTGAAAGAAATGAAATGAGCATAAAAGATGCTTCAGCGCAAGTGTTTATGTCACTAAAAGAGCCCAAATTTCTAAAAATATTGCGAAAAACAACAATCTTCTGTTTAAAAGTGAATGTTTGAGGTGTTTAGAAGGCATTTATTTCATTTTTAGAAAATTTAATTTTTCACATTTTTCCATGAAAAGTGCCAATACCCTTTGGGGTATTGGCACTTTTCCCTTTGGGTTCTAGGTGAAAATCTCACTCGACACAAATCAAACAAAAATGAATCCAAGGTGTGTATTGTTGTTAATTTTCATCAAATAAACAAAATAAAACCCAGAATGTATCCTGAGAGACAATAAATGATCATAAAAGATGCTTCAGCTCAGGTGTTAATGTTACTAAAAGAGCCCAAATTTCTAAAAAATATTGCGAAAAACAACAATCTTCTGTTTTAGAGTGAATGTTTGAGGTGTTTAGAAGGCATTTATTTCATTTTTAGAAAATTTAATTTTTCACATTTTTCCATGAAAAGTGCCAATACCTCCCCCTTTGGGTTCTAGGTGAAAATCTCACTTGACACAAATCAAACAAAAATGTATCCAAGGTGTGTATTGTTGTTCATTTTCATTAAATAAACAAAATAAAAACCAGAATGTATCCTGAAAGACAATTAATGATCATAAAAGATGCTTCAGCCCAGGTGTAAATGTTACTAAAATAGCCCAAATTTCTAAAAATATTGCGAAAAACCACAATATTCTGTTTTAGAGTGAATGTTTGAGGTGTTTAGAAGGCATTTATTTTAATTTTAGAAAATTTATTTTTTCACATTTTTCCATGAAAAGTGCCAATACCCCCCCCCTTTGGGTTCTAGGTGAAAATCTCACTCGACACAAAACAAACAAAAATGTATCCATGGTGTGTATTGTTGTTCATTTTCATCAAATAAACAAAATAAAACCCAGAAATAATCTTAAAGGAAAAGAAAGGAGCATAAAAGTTGCTTCAGAGAAAGTGTTAATGTTACTAAAAGAGCCCAAATTTCTAAAAATATTGCGAAAAACAACAATCTTCTGTTTTAGAGTGAATGTTTGAGGTGTTTAGAAGGCATTTATTTCATTTTTAGAAAATTTAATTTTTCACATTTTTCCATGAAAAGTGCCAATACCCCCCCCTTTGGGTTCTAGGCGAAAATCTCACTCGACACAAATCAAACAAAAATGTATCCAAGGTGTGTATTGTTGTTCATTTTCATCAAATAAACAAAATTAAACCCAGAATGAATCCTGAAAGACAATAAAAGATCATAAAAGATGCTACAGCCCAAGTGTTAATGTTACTAAAAGAGCCCAAATTTCTAAAAATATTGCGAAAAACAACAATCTTCTGTTTTAGAGTGAATGTTTGAGGTGTTTAGAAGGCATTTATTTCCTTTTAGAAAATTTAATTTTTCACATTTTTCCATGAAAAGTGCCAATACCCCCCCCCTTTGGGTTCTAGGTGAAAATCTAACTCGACACAAATCAAACAAAAATGTATCCAAGGTGTGTATTGTTGTTCATTTTCATCAAATAAACAAAATAAAACCCAGAATGTATCCTGAAAGACAATAAATGATCATTAAAGATGCTTCAGCAAAGGTGTTAATGTTACTAAAAGAGCCCAAATTTCTAAAAATATTGCGAAAAACAACAATATTCTGTTTTAGAGTGAATGTTTGAGGTGTTTAGAAGGCATTTATTTTATTTTTAGAAAATTTATTTTTTCACATTTTTCCATGAAAAGTGCCAATACCCCCCCCTTTGGGTTCTAGGTGAAAATCTCACTCGACACAAATCAAACAAAAATGTATCCAAGGTGTGTATTGTTGTTCATTTTCATCAAATAAACAAAATTAAACCCGGAATGTATCCTGAAAGACAATAAATGATCATAAAAGATGCTTCAGCTCAGGTGTTAATGTCACTAAAAGAGCCCAAATTTCTAAAAATATTGCGAAAAACAACAATCTTCTGTTTTAGAGTGAATGTTTGAGGTGTTTAGAAGGCATTTATTTCATTTTTAGAAAATTTAATTTTTCACATTTTTCCATGAAAAGTGCCAATACCCCCCCCTTTGGGTTCTAGGTGAAAATCTCACTTGACACAAATCAAACAAAAATGTTTCCATGGTGTGTATTGTTGTTCATTTTCATCAATTAAACAATATAAAACCCAGAATTAATCCTGAAAGACATGAAGTGAGCATAAAAGATGCTTCAGCGCAAGTGTTAATGTCATTAAAGAGCCCAAATTTCTAAAAATATTGCGAAAAACAACAATCTTCTGTTTAAAAGTGAATGTTTGAGGTGTTTAGAAGGCATTTATTTCATTTTTAGAAAATTTAATTTTTCACATTTTTCCATGAAAAGTGCCAATACCCCCCCCCTTTGGGTTCTAGGCGAAAATCTCACTCGACACAAATCAAACAAAAATGTATCCAAGGTGTGTATTGTTGTTCATTTTCATCAAATAAACAAAATTAAACCCAGAATGAATCCTGAAAGACAATAAAAGATCATAAAAGATGCTTTAGCCCAAGTGTTAATGTTAGTAAAAGAGCCCAAATTTCTAAAAATATTGCGAAAAACAACAATCTTCTGTTTTAGAGTGAATGTTTGAGGTGTTTAGAAGGCATTTATTTCATTTTTAGAAAATTTAATTTTTCACATTTTTCCATGAAAAGTGCCAATACCCCCCCCTTTGGGTTCTAGGTGAAAATCTCACTCGACACAAATCAAACAAAAATGTATCCAAGGTGTGTATTGTTGTTCATTTTCATCAAATAAACAAAATAAAAACCCAGAATGCATCCTGAAAGACAAAAAATGATCATAAAAGATGCTTCAGCCCAGGTGTAAATGTTACCAAAATAGCCCAAATTTCTAAAAATATTGCGAAAAAACAACAATATTCTGTTTTAGAGTGAATGTTTGAGGTGTTTAGAAGGCATTTATTTTATTTTTAGAAAATTTATTTTTTCACATTTTTCCATGAAAAGTGCCAATACCCCCCCCCTTTGGGTTCTAGGCGAAAATCTCACTCGACACAAATCAAACAAAAATGTATCCAAGGTGTGTATTGTTGTTCATTTTCATCAAATAAACAAAATTAAACCCAGAATGAATCCTGAAAGACAATAAAAGATCATAAAAGATGCTTTAGCCCAAGTGTTAATGTTAGTAAAAGAGCCCAAATTTCTAAAAATATTGCGAAAAAACAACAATCTTCTGTTTTAGAGTGAATGTTTGAGGTGTTTAGAAGGCATTTATTTCATTTTTAGAAAATTTAATTTTTCACATTTTTCCATGAAAAGTGCCAATACCCCCCCCTTTGGGTTCTAGGTGAAAATCTCACTCGACACAAATCAAACAAAAATGTATCCAAGGTGTGTATTGTTGTTCATTTTCATCAAATAAACAAAATAAAACCCAGAATGCATCCTGAAAGACAAAAAATGATCATAAAAGATGCTTCAGCCCAGGTGTTAATGTTACTAAAAGAGTCCAAATTTCTAAAAATATTGGGAAAAACAACAATCTTCTGTTTTAGAGTGAATGTTTGAGGTGTTTAGAAGGCATTTATTTCATTTTTAGAAAATTTAATTTTTCACATTTTTCCATGAAAAGTGCCAATACCCCCCCCTTTGGGTTCTAGGTGAAAATCTCACTTGACACAAATCAAACAAAAATGTTTCCATGGTGTGTATTGTTGTTCATTTTCATCAATTAAACAATATAAAACCCAGAATTAATCCTGAAAGACATGAAATGAGCATAAAAGATGCTTCAGCGCAAGTGTTTATGTCACTAAAAGAGCCCAAATTTCTAAAAATATTGCGAAAAACAACAATCTTCTGATTAAAAGTGAATGTTTGAGGTGTTTAGAAGGCATTTATTTCATTTTTAGAAAATTTAATTTTTCACATTTTTCCATGAAAAGTGCCAATACCCTTTGGGGTATTGGCACTTTTCCCTTTGGGTTCTAGGTGAAAATCTCACTCGACACAAAACAAACAAAAATGTATCCATGGTGTGTATTGTTGTTCATTTTCATCAAATAAACAAAATAAAACCCAGAAATAATCTTAAAGGAAAAGAAAGGAGCATAAAAGTTGCTTCAGAGAAAGTGTTAATGTTACTAAAAGAGCCCAAATTTCTAAAAATATTGCGAAAAACAACAATCTTCTGTTTTAGAGTGAATGTTTGAGGTGTTTAGAAGGCATTTATTTCATTTTTAGAAAATTTAATTTTTCACATTTTTCCATGAAAAGACCAATACCCCCCCCTTTGGGTTCTAGGCGAAAATCTCACTCGACACAAATCAAACAAAAATGTATCCAAGGTGTGTATTGTTGTTCATTTTCATCAAATAAACAAAATTAAACCCAGAATGAATCCTGAAAGACAATAAAAAATCATAAAAGATGCTTCAGCCCAAGTGTTAATGTTACTAAAAGAGCCCAAATTTCTAAAAATATTGCGAAAAACAACAATCTTCTGTTTTAGAGTGAATGTTTGAGGTGTTTAGAAGGCATTTATTTCCTTTTAGAAAATTTAATTTTTCACATTTTTCCATGAAAAGTGCCAATACCCCCCCCCTTTGGGTTCTAGGTGAAAATCTAACTCGACACAAATCAAACAAAAATGTATCCAAGGTGTGTATTGTTGTTCATTTTCATCAAATAAACAAAATAAAACCCAGAATGTATCCTGAAAGACAATAAATGATCATTAAAGATGCTTCAGCACAGGTGTTAATGTTACTAAAAGAGCCCAAATTTCTAAAAATATTGCGAAAAACAACAATATTTTGTTTTAGAGTGAATGTTTGAGGTGTTTAGAAGGCATTCATTTTATTTTTAGAAAATTTATTTTTTCACATTTTTCCATGAAAAGTGCCAATACCCCCCCCTTTGAGTTCTAGGTGAAAATCTCACTCGACACAAAACAAACAAAAATGTATCCAAGGTGTGTATTGTTGTTCATTTTCATCAAATAAACAAAATAAAACCCAGAATGAATCCTGAAAGACAATAAAATATCATAAAAGATGCTTCAGCCCAAGTGTTAATGTTACTAAAAGAGCCCAAATTTCTAAAAATATGGCGAAAAACAACAATCTTCTGTTTTAGAGTGAATGTTTGAGGTGTTAAGGTTTTTTTTAATTTTTAGAAAATTTTATTTTTCACATTTTTCCATGAAAAGGGCCAATACCCCCCCTTTGGGTTCTAGGTGAAAATCTCACTCGACACAAATCAATCAAAAATGTTTCCATGGTGTGTATTGTTGTTAATTTTCATCAAATAAACAAAATAAAACCCAGAATTAATCCTGAAAGACAAGAAATGAGCATAAAAGATGCTTCAGCGCAAGTGTTAATGTTACTAAAGGAGCCCAAATTTCTAAAAATATTGCGAAAAACAACAATCTTCTGTTTTAGAGTGAATGTTTGATGTGTTTAGAAGGCATTTATTTCATTTTTAGAAAATTTAATTTTTCACATTTTTCCATGAAAAGTGCCAATACCCCCCCTTTGGGTTCTAGGTGAAAATCTCACTCGACACAAATCAAACAAAAATGTATCCAAGGTGTGTTTTGCTGTTCATTTTCATCAAAGAAACAAAATAAAACCCAGAATAAATCCTGAAAGACAATAAAAGATCATAAAAGATGCTTCAGCCCAAGTGTTATTGTTACTAAAAGAGCCCAAATTTCTAAAAATATTGCGAAAAACGACAATCTTCTGTTTTAGAGTGAATGTTTGAGGTGTTTAGAAGGTATTTATTTCATTTTTAGAAAATTTAATTTTTCACATTTTTCCATGAGAAGTGCCAATACCCCCCCCTTTGGGTTCTAGGTTAAAATCTCACTCGACACAAATCAAACAAAAATGTATCCAAGGTGTGTATTGTTGTTCATTTTCATCAAATAAACAAAAAAAAACCCAGAATAAATCCTGAAAGACAATAAAAGATCATAAAAGATGCTTCAGCCGAAGTGTTAATGTTACTAAAAGAGCCCAAATTTCTAAAAATATTGCGAAAAACAACAATCTTCTATTTAAAAGTGAATGTTTGAGGTGTTTAGAAGGCATTTATTTCATTTTTAGAAAATTTAATTTTTCACATTTTTCCATGAAAAGTGCCAATACCTACCCTTTGGGTTCTAGGTGAAAATCTAACTTGACACAAATCAAACAAAAATGTTTCCATGGTGTGTATTGTTGTTAATTTTCATCAAATAAACAAAATAAAAACCAGAATACATCCTGAAAGACAATAAAAGATCATAAAAGATGCTTCATCCGAAGTGTTAATGTTACTAAAAGAGCCCAAATTTCTAAAAATATTGCGAAAAACAACAATCTTCTGTTTTAGAGTGAATGTTTGAGGTGTTTAGAAGGCATTTATTTCATTTTTAGAAAATTTAATTTTTCACATTTTTCCATGAAAAGTGCCAATACCTACCCTTTGGGATCTAGGTGAAAATCTAACTTGACACAAATCAAACAAAAATGTTTCCATGGTGTGTATTCTTGTTCATTTTCATCAAATAAACAAAATAAAACACAGAATTAATCCTGAAAGACAAGAAATGAGCATAAAAGATGCTTCAGCGCAAGTGTTAATGTTACTAAAAGAGCCCAAATTTCTAAAAATATTGCGAAAAACAACAATCTTCTGTTTTAGAGTGAATGTTTGAGGTGTTTAGAAGGTATTTATTTCATTTTTAGAAAATTTAATTTTTCACATTTTTCCATGAAAAGTGCCAATACCCCCCATTTGGGTTCTAGGTGAAAATCTCACTTGACACAAATCAAACAAAAATGTATCCAAGGTGTGTATTGTTGATCATTTTCATCAAATAAACAAAATAAAAACAAGAATGTATCCTGAAAGACAATAAATGATCATAAAAGATGCTTCAGCCCAGGTGTAAATGTTATTAAAAGAGCCCCAATTTCTAAAAATATTGCGAAAAACAACAATCTTCTGTTTTAGAGTGAATGTTTGAGGTGTTTAGAAGGCATTTATTTCATTTTTAGAAAATTTAATTTTTTATAATTT
This sequence comes from Hetaerina americana, assembly GCF_022747635.1. Classification (NCBI taxonomy): domain Eukaryota; kingdom Metazoa; phylum Arthropoda; class Insecta; order Odonata; family Calopterygidae; genus Hetaerina; species Hetaerina americana. Next base: position 12,847 of record NW_027287462.1, on the reverse strand, counting down.
TTCCATGAAAAGTGCCAATACCCCCCCTTTGGGTTCTAGGTGAAAATCTCACTTGACGCAAATCAATGAAAAATGTTTCCATGGTGTGTATTGTTGTTCATTTTCATCAAAAGAGCAAAATAAAACCCAGGATTAATCCTGAAAGACAAGAAATGAGCATAAAAGTTGCTTCAGCGCAAGTGTTAATGTTACTAAAAGAGCCCAAATTTCTAAAAATATTGCGAAAAACAACAATATTCTGTTTTAGAGTGAATGTTTGAGGTGTTTAGAAGGCATTTATTTTATTTTTAGAAAATTTATTTTTTCACATTTTTCCATGAAAAGTGCCAATACCCCCCCCCTTTGGGTTCTAGGTGAAAATCTCACTCGACACAAATCAAACAAAAATGTATCCAAGGTGTGTATTGTTGTTCATTTTCATCAAATAAACAAAATAAAACCCAGAATGAATCCTGAAAGACAATAAAAGATCATAAAAGATGCTTCAGCCCAAGTGTTAATGTTACTAAAAGAGCCCAAATTTCTAAAAATATTGCGAAAAACAACAATCTTCTGTTTTAGAGTGAATGTTTGAGGTGTTTAGAAGGCATTTATTTCATTTTTAGAAAATTTAATTTTTCACATTTTTCCATGAAAAGTGCCAATACCCCCCCCCCTTTGGGTTCTAGGTGAAAATCTCACTCGACACAAATCAAACAAAAATGTATCCAAGGCGTGTATTGTTGTTCATTTTCATCAAATAAACAAAATAAAACCCAGAATGTATCCTGAAAGACAAAAAATGATCATAAAAGATGCTTCAGCCCAGGTGTTAATTTACTAAAAGAGCCCAAATTTCTAAAAATATTGGGAAAAACAACAATCTTCTGTTTTAGAGTGAATGTTTGAGGTGTTTAGAAGGCATTTATTTCATTTTTAGAAAATTTAATTTTTTACATTTTTCCACGAAAAGTGCCAATACCCCCCCCTTTGGGTTCTAGGTGAAAATCTCACTCGACACAAATCAAACAAAAATGTTTCCATGGTGTGTATTGTTGTTCATTTTCATCAAATAAACAAAATAAAACCCAGAAATAATCTTAAAGGAAAAGAAAGGAGCATAAAAGTTGCTTCAGAGAAAGTGTTAATGTTACTAAAAGAGCCCAAATTTCTAAACATATTGCGAAAAACAACAATCTTCTGTTTTAGAGTGAATGTTTGAGGTGTTTAGAAGGCATTTATTTCAATTTTAGAAAATTTAATTTTTCACATTTTTCCATGAAAAGTGCCAATACCCCCCCCTTTGGGTTCTAGGCGAAAATCTCACTCGACACAAATCAAACAAAAATGTATCCAAGGTGTGTATTGTTGTTCATTTTCATCAAATAAACAAAATAAAACCCAGAATGTATCCTGAAAGACAATAAATGATCATAAAAGATGCTTCAGCCCAGGTGTTAATGTTACTAAAAGAGCCCAAATTTCTAAAAATATTGCGAAAAACAACAATCTTCTGTTTTAGAGTGAATGTTTGAGGTGTTTAGAAGGCATTTATTTCATTTTTAGAAAATTTAATTTTTCACATTTTTCCATGAAAAGTGCCAATACCCCCCTTTGGGTTCTAGGCGAAAATCTCACTCGACACAAATCAAACAAAAATGTATCCAAGGTGTGTATTGTTGTTCATTTTCATCAAATAAACAAAATAAAACCCAGAATGCATCCTGAAAGACAAAAAATGATCATAAAAGATGCTTCAGCCCAGGTGTAAATGTTACTAAAAGAGCCCAAATTTCTAAAAATATTGCGAAAAACAACAATCTTCTGTTTTAGAGTGAATGTTTGAGGTGTTTAGAAGGCATTTATTTCATTTTTAGAAAATTTAATTTTTCACATTTTTCCATGAAAAGTGCCAATACCCCCCTTTGGGTTCTAGGCGAAAATCTCACTCGACACAAATCAAACAAAAATGTATCCAAGGTGTGTATTGTTGTTCATTTTCATCAAATAAACAAAATAAAACCCAGAATGCATCCTGAAAGACAAAAAATGATCATAAAAGATGCTTCAGCCCAGGTGTAAATGTTACTAAAAGAGCCCAAATTTCTAAAAATATTGCGAAAAACAACAATCTTCTGTTTTAGAGTGAATGTTTGAGGTGTTTAGAAGGCATTTATTTTATTTTTAGAAAATTTAATATTTCACATTTTTCCATGAAAAGTGCCAATACCCCCCCTTTGGGTTCTAGGTGAAAATCTCACTCGACACAAATCAAACAAAAATGTATCCAAGGTGTGTATTGTTGATCATTTTCATCAAATAAACAAAATAAAAACGAGAATGTATCCTGAAAGACATTAAATGATCATAAAAGATGCTTCAGCCCAGGTGTAAATGTTATTAAAAGAGCCCCAATTTCTAAAAATATTGCGAAAAACAACAATCTTCTGTTTTAGAGTGAATGTTTGAGGTGTTTAGAAGGCATTTATTTCATTTTTAGAAAATTTAATTTTTCACATTTTTCCATGAAAAGTGCCAATACCCCCCCCTTTGGGTTCTAGGTGAAAATCTCACTTGACGCAAATCAATGAAAAATGTTTCCATGGTGTGTATTGTTGTTCATTTTCATTAAAAGAGCAAAATAAAACCCAGGATTAATCCTGAAAGACAAGAAATGAGCATAAAAGTTGCTTCAGCGCAAGTGTTAATGTTACTAAAAGAGCCCAAATTTCTAAAAATATTGCGAAAAACAACAATATTCTGTTTTAGAGTGAATGTTTGAGGTGTTTAGAAGGCATTTATTTTATTTTTAGAAAATTTATTTTTTCACATTTTTCCATGAAAAGTGCCAATACCCCCCCTTTGGGTTCTAGGTGAAAATCTCACTCGACACAAATCAAACAAAAATGTATCCAAGGTGTGTATTGTTGTTCATTTTCATCAAATAAACAAAATAAAACCCAGAATGTATCCTGAAAGACAAAAAATGATCATAAAAGATGCTTCAGCCCAGGTGTTAATGTTACTAAAAGAGCCCAAATTTCTAAAAATATTGGGAAAAACAACAATCTTCTGTTTTAGAGTGAATGTTTGAGGTGTGTAGAAGGCATTTATTTCATTTTTAGAAAATTTAATTTTTTACATTTTTCCACGAAAAGGGCCAATACCCCCCCCTTTGGGTTCTAGGTGAAAATCTCACTCGACACAAATCAAACAAAAATGTTTCCATGGTGTGTATTGTTGTTCATTTTCATCAAATAAACAAAATAAAACCCAGAAATAATCTTAAAGGAAAAGAAAGGAGCATAAAAGTTGCTTCAGAGAAAGTGTTAATGTTACTAAAAGAGCCCAAATTTCTAAAAATATTGCGAAAAACAACAATCTTCTGTTTTAGAGTGAATGTTTGAGGTGTTAGAAGGCATTTATTTCATTTTTAGAAAATTTAATTTTTCACATTTTTCCATGAAAAGTGCCAATACCCCCCCCTTTGGGTTCTAGGTGAAAATCTCACTTGACACAAATGAAACAAAAATGTATCCAAGGTGTGTATTGTCGTTCATTTTCATCAAATAAACAAAATAAAAACCAGAATGTATCCTGATAGACAATAAATGATCATAAAAGATGCCTCAGCCCAGGTGTAAATGTTACTAAAAGAGCCCCAATTTCTAAAAATATGGCGAAAAAAAACAATCTTCTGTTTTAGAGTGAATGTTTGAGGTGTTTAGAAGGCATTTATTTCATTTTTAGAAAATTATTTTTTCACATTTTTCCATGAAAAGTGCCAATACCCCCCCCTTTGGGTTCTAGGTGAAAATCTCTCTTTACGCAAATCAATGAAAAATGTTTCCATGGTGTGTATTGTGTTCATTTTCATCAAATAAGCAAAATAAAACCCTGGATTAATCCTGAAAGACAAGAAATGAGCATAAAAGTTGCTTCAGCGCAGTTGTTAATGTTACTAAAAGAGCCCAAATTTCTAAAAATATTGCGAAAAACAACAATATTCTGTTTTAGAGTGAATGTTTGAGGTGTTTAGAAGGCATTTATTTTATTTTTAGAAAATTTATTTTTTCACATTTTTCCATGAAAAGTGCCAATACCCCTCCCTTTGGGTTCTAGAAGAAAATCTCACTCGGCACAAAACAAACAAAAATGTATCCAAGGTGTGTATTGTTGTTCATTTTCATCAAATAAACAAAATAAAACCTTAAAATAAATCCTGAAAGACAAGAAATGAGCATAAAAGATGCTTCAGCGCAAGTGTTAATGTTACTAAAAGAGCCCAAATTTCTAAAAATATTGCGAAAAACAACAATTTACAGTTTTAGAGTGAATGTTTGAGGTGTATAGAAGGCATTTATTTCATTTTTAGAAAATTTAATTTTTTACATTTTTCCATGAAAAGTGCCAATACCCCCCCCTTTGGGTTCTAGGTGAAAGTCTCACTCGACACAAATCAAACAAAAATGTATCCAAGGTGTGTATTGTTGTTCATTTTCATCAAATAAACAAAATAAAACCCAGAATGAATCCTGAAAGACAATAAAAGATCATAAAAGATGCTTCAGCCGAAGTGTTAATGTTACTAAAAGGGCCAAAATTTCTAAAAATATTGTGAAAAACAACAATCTTCTGTTTTAGAGTGAATGTTTGAGGTGTTTAGAAGGCATTTATTTCATTTTTAGAAAATTTAATTTTTCACATTTTTCCATGAAAAGTGCCAATACCCCCCCCTTTTGGTTCTACGTGAAAATCTCACTCAACACAAATCAAACAAAAATGTATCCAAGGTGTGTATTGTTGTTCATTTTCATCAAATAAACAAAATAAAACCCAGAATGTATCCTGAAAGACAATAAATAATCATAAAAGATGCTTCAGCCCTGGTGTTAATGTTACTAAAAGAGCCCAAATTTCTAAAAATATTGTGAAAAACAACAATCTTCTGTTTAAGAGTGAATGTTTGAGGTGTTTAGAAGGCATTTATTTTATTTTTAGAAAATTTAATTTTTCACATTTTTCCATGAAAAGTGCCAATACCCCCCCCTTTGGGTTCTAGGTGAAAATCTCACTCGGCACAAAACAAACAAAAATGTTCCCAAGGTGTGTATTGTTGTTCATTTTCATCAAATAAACAAAATAAAACCCAGAATGAATCCTGAAAGACAATAAAAGATCATAAAAGATGCTTCAACCCAAGTGTTAATGTTACTAAAAGAGCCCAAATTTCTAAAAATATTGCGAAAAACAACAATCTTCTGTTTAAGAGTGAATGTTTGAGGTGTTTAGAAGGCATTTATTTCATTTTTAGAAAATTTAATTTTTCACATTTTTCCATGAAAAGTGCCAATACCCCCCCCTTTGGGTTCTAGGTGAAAATCTCACTCGACACAAATCAAACAAAAATGTATCCAAGGTGTGTATTGCTGTTCATTTTCATCAAAGAAACAAAATAAAACCCAGAATGAATCCTGAAAAACAATAAAAGATCATAAAAGATGCTTCAGCCCAAGTGTTAATGTTACTAAAACAGCCCAAATTTCTAAAAATATTGCGAAAAACAACAATTTCCAGTTTCAGAGTGAATGTTTGAGGTGTATAGAAGGCATTTATTTCATTTTTAGAAAATTTAATTTTTCACATTTTTCAATGAAAAGTGCCAATACCCCCCCCTTTGGGTTCTAGGTGAAAATCTCACTCGACACAAATAAAACAAAAATGTTTCCATGGTGTGTATTGTTTTTTTTTCATCAAAAAAACAAAATAAAACCCAGAATAAATCTTGGGTTCTAGGTGAAAATCTCACTCGACACAAATCAAACAAAAATGTTTCCATGGTGTGTATTGTTGTTCATTTTCATTAAAAAAACAAAATAAAACCCAGAATAAATCCTGAAAGACAAGAAATGAGCATAAAAGATGCTTCAGCGCAAGTGTTAATGTTACTAAAAGAGCCCAAATTTCTAAAAATATTGCGAAAAACAACAATTTTCAGTTTTAGAGTGAATGTTTTAGGTGTATAGAAGGCATTTATTTCATTTTTAGAATATTTAATTTTTCACATTTTTCCATGAAAAGTGCCAATATCCCCCCTTTTGGTTCTAGGTGAAAATCTCACTCGACACAAATCAAACAAAAATGTTTCCATGGTGTGTATTGTTGTTCATTTTCATCAAATAAACAAAATAAAACCCAGAATAAATCCTGAAAGACCAGAAATGAGCATAAAAGATGCTTCAGCGCAAGTGTTAATGTTACTAAAAGAGCCCAAATTTCTAAGAATATTGCGAAAAACAACAATCTTCTGTTTTAGAGTGAATGTTTGAGGTGTTTAGAAGGCATTTATTTCATTTTTAGAAAATTTAATTTTTCACATTTTTCCATGAAAAGTGCCCCTTTGGGTTCTAGGTGAAAATCTCACTACACACAAATCAAACAAAAATTTTTCCATGGTGTGTATTGTTGTTCATTTTCATCAAAAAAACAAAATTAAACCCAGAATAAATCCTGAAAGACAAGAAATGAACATAAAAAATGCTTCAGCGCAAGTGTTAATGTTATTAAAGAGCCAAAATTTCTAAAAATATTGCGAAAAACAACAATTTTCAGTATAAGAGTGAATGTTTGAGTTGTATAGAAGCCATTTATTTCATTTTTTGAAAATTTAATCATTCACATTTTTCCATGGGTTCTAGGTGAAAATCTCACTCGACACAAATCAAACAAAAATGTTTCCATGGTGTGTATTGTTGTTCATTTTCATTAAAAAACAAAATAAAACCCAGAATAAATCCTGAAAGACAAGAAATGAGCATAAAAAATGCTTCAGCGCAAGTGTTAATGTTATTAAAGAGCCAAAATTTCTAAAATAATTGCGAAAAGCAACAATTTTCCGTTTAAGAGTGAATGTTTGAGGTTTATAGAAGCCATTTATTTCATTTTTTGAAAATTTAATTTTTCACATTTTTCCATGAAAAGTGCCAATACCCCCCCCTTTGGGTTCTAGGTGAAAATCTCACTCGACACAAATCAAACAAAAATGTTTCCATGGTGTGTATTGTTGTTCATTTTCATCAAATAAACAAAATAAAACCCAGAATAAATCCTGAAAGACCAGAAATGAGCATAAAAGATGCTTCAGCGCAAGTGTTAATGTTACTAAAAGAGCCCAAATTTCTAAGAATATTGCGAAAAACAACAATTTTCAGTTTAAGAGTGAATGTTTGAGGTGTATAGAAGGCATTTATTTCATTTTTAGAATATTTAATTTTTCACATTTTTCCATGAAAAGTGCCCCTTTGGGTTCTAGGTGAAAATCACACTACAGACAAATCAAACAAAAATTTTTCCATGGTGTGTATTGTTGTTCATTTTCATCAAATAAACAAAATTAAACCCAGAATAAATCCTGAAAGACAAGTATTGAGCATAAAAAATGCTTCAGCGCAAGTGTTAATGTTATTAAAGAGCCAAAATTTCTAAAAATATTGCGAAAAACAGCAATTTTCAGTTTAAGAGTGAATGTTTGAGGTGTATAGAAGCCATTTATTTCATTTTTAGAAAATTTAATTTTTCACATTTTTCCATCAAAAGTGCCAATACCCCCCCTTTGGGTTCTAGGTGAAAATCTCCCGCGACACAAATCAAACCAAAATGTTTCCATGGTGTGTATTGTTGTTTATTTTCATCAAATAAACGAAATAAATCCAAGAATAAATCCTGAAAGACAAGAAATGAGCATAAAAGATGCTTCAGCGCAAGTGTTAATGTTATTGTAGAGCCAAAATTTCTAAAAATATTGCGAAAAACAACAAATTTCAGTTTTAGAGTGAATGTTTGAGGTGTATAGAAGCCATTTATTTCATTTTTAGAAAATTTAATTTTTCACATTTTTCCATTAAAAGTGCCAATACCCCCCCCTTTCGGTTTTAGGTGAAAATCTCACTCGACACAAATCAAACAAAAATGTTTCCATGGTGTGTATTGTTTTTCATTTTCATCAAAAAAAAAATAAAACTCAGAATAAATCCTGAAAGAAAAGAAATGACCATAAAAGACGCTTCAGCGCAGCAGTGTTAATGTTACTAAAAGAGCCCAAATTTCTAAAAATATTGCGAAAAACAACAATTTTCAGTTTTAGAGTGAATGTTTGAGGTGTATAAAAGCCATTTATTTCATTTTTAGAAAATTTAATTTTTCACATTTTTCCATGAAAAGTGCCAATACCCCCCCTTGGGTTCTAGGTGAAAATCTCACTCGAAACAAATCAAACAAAAATGTTTCCATGGTGTGTATTGTTGTTCATTTTCATCAAATAAACAAAATAAAACCCAGAATGAATCCTGAAAGACAATAAAAGATCATAAAAGATGCTTCAGCCCAAGTGTTAATGTTACTAAAAGAGCCCAAATTTCTAAAAATATTGCGAAAAACAACAATCTTCTGTTTTAGAGTGAATGTTTGAGGTGTTTAGAAGGCATTTATTTCATTTTTAGAAAATTTAATTTTTCACATTTTTCCATGAAAAGTGCCAATACCCCCCTTTGGGTTCTAGGTGAAAATCTCACTCGACACAAATCAAACAAAAATGTATCCAAGGCGTGTATTGTTGTTCATTTTCATCAAATAAACAAAATAAAACCCAGAATGTATCCTGAAAGACAAAAAATGATCATAAAAGATGCTTCAGCCCAGGTGTTAATGTTACTAAAAGAGCCCAAATTTCTAAAAATATTGGGAAAAACAACAATCTTCTGTTTTAGAGTGAATGTTTGAGGTGTTTAGAAGGCATTTATTTCATTTTTAGAAAATTTAATTTTTTACATTTTTCCACGAAAAGTGCCAATACCCCCCCCCTGGGTTCTAGGTGAAAATCTCACTCGACACAAATCAAACAAAAATGTTTCCATGGTGTGTATTGTTGTTCATTTTCATCAAATAAACAAAATAAAACCCAGAAATAATCTTAAAGGAAAAGAAAGGAGCATAAAAGTTGCTTCAGAGAAAGTGTTAATGTTACTAAAAGAGCCCAAATTTCTAAACATATTGCGAAAAACAACAATCTTCTGTTTTAGAGTGAATGTTTGAGGTGTTTAGAAGGCATTTATTTCAATTTTAGAAAATTTAATTTTTCACATTTTTCCATGAAAAGTGCCAATACCCCCCCCTTTGGGTTCTAGGCGAAAATCTCACTCGACACAAATCAAACAAAAATGTATCCAAGGTGTGTATTGTTGTTCATTTTCATCAAATAAACAAAATAAAACCCAGAATGTATCCTGAAAGACAATAAATGATCATAAAAGATGCTTCAGCCCAGGTGTAAATGTTATTAAAAGAGCCCCAATTTCTAAAAATATTGCGAAAAACAACAATCTTCTGTTTTAGAGTGAATGTTTGAGGTGTTTAGAAGGCATTTATTTCATTTTTAGAAAATTTAATTTTTCACATTTTTCCATGAAAAGTGCCAATACCCCCCCCTTTGGGTTCTAGGTGAAAATCTCACTTGACGCAAATCAATGAAAAATGTTTCCATGGTGTGTATTGTTGTTCATTTTCATTAAAAGAGCAAAATAAAACCCAGGATTAATCCTGAAAGACAAGAAATGAGCATAAAAGTTGCTTCAGCGCAAGTGTTAATGTTACTAAAAGAGCCCAAATTTCTAAAAATATTGCGAAAAACAACAATCTTCTGTTTTAGAGTGAATGTTTGAGGTGTTTAGAAGGCATTTATTTCAATTTTAGAAAATTTATTTTTTCACATTTTTCCATGAAAAGTGCCAATACCCCCCCCCTTTGGGTTCTAGGTGAAAATCTCACTCGACACAAATCAAACAAAAATGTATCCAAGGTGTGTATTGTTGTTCATTTTCATCAAAAAAACAAAATAAAACCCAGAATGTATCCTGAAAGACAAAAAATGATCATAAAAGATGCTTCAGCCCTGGTGTTAATGTTACTAAAAGAGCCCAAATTTCTAAAAATATTGGGAAAAACAACAATCTTCTGTTTTAGAGTGAATGTTTGAGGTGTGTAGAAGGCATTTATTTCATTTTTAGAAAATTTAATTTTTTACATTTTTCCACGAAAAGGGCCAATACCCCCCCCTTTGGGTTCTAGGTGAAAATCTCACTCGACACAAATCAAACAAAAATGTTTCCATGGTGTGTATTGTTGTTCATTTTCATCAAATAAACAAAATAAAACCCAGAAATAATCTTAAAGGAAAAGAAAGGAGCATAAAAGTTGCTTCAGAGAAAGTGTTAATGTTACTAAAAGAGCCCAAATTTCTAAAAATATTGCGAAAAACAACAATCTTCTGTTTTAGAGTGAATGTTTGAGGTGTTTAGAAGGCATTTATTTCAATTTTAGAAAATTTAATTTTTCACATTTTTCCATGAAAAGTGCCAATACCCCCCCTTTGGGTTCTAGGCGAAAATCTCACTCGACACAAATCAAACAAAAATGTATCCAAGGTGTGTATTGTCGTTCATTTTCATCAAATAAACAAAATAAAAACCAGAATGTATCCTGTTAGACAATAAATGATCATAAAAGATGCCTCAGCCCAGGTGTAAATGTTACTAAAAGAGCCCCAATTTCTAAAAATATGGCGAAAAAAAACAATCTTCTGTTTTAGAGTGAATGTTTGAGGTGTTTAGAAGGCATTTATTTCATTTTTAGAAAATTTAATTTTTCACATTTTTCCATGAAAAGTGCCAATACCCCCCCCTTTGGGTTCTAGGTGAAAATCTCTCTTTACGCAAATCAATGAAAAATGTTTCCATGGTGTGTATTGTGTTCATTTTCCTCAAATAAGCAAAATAAAACCCTGGATTAATCCTGAAAGACAAGAAATGAGCATAAAAGTTGCTTCAGCGCAGTTGTTAATGTTACTAAAAGAGCCCAAATTTCTAAAAATATTGCGAAAAACAACAATATTCTGTTTTAGAGTGAATGTTTGAGGTGTTTAGAAGGCATTTATTTTATTTTTAGAAAATTTATTTTTTCACATTTTTCCATGAAAAGTGCCAATACCCCTCCCTTTGGGTTCTAGGTGAAAATCTCACTCGACACAAAACAAACAAAAATGTATCCAAGGTGTGTATTGTTGTTCATTTTCATCAAATAAACAAAATAAAACCTTAAAATAAATCCTGAAAGACAAGAAATGAGCATAAAAGATGCTTCAGCGCAAGTGTTAATGTTACTAAAAGAGCCCAAATTTCTAAAAATATTGCGAAAAACAACAATTTACAGTTTTAGAGTGAATGTTTGAGGTGTATAGAAGGCATTTATTTCATTTTTAGAAAATTTAATTTTTTACATTTTTCCATGAAAAGTGCCAATACCCCCCCCTTTGGGTTCTAGGTGAAAATCTCACTCGACACAAATCAAACAAAAATGTATCCAAGGTGTGTATTGTTGTTCATTTTCATCAATTAAACAAAATAAAACCCAGAATGAATCCTGAAAGACAATAAAAGATCATAAAAGATGCTTCAGCCGAAGTGTTAATGTTACTAAAAGAGCCAAAATTTCTAAAAATATTGTGAAAAACAACAATCTTCTGTTTTAGAGTGAATGTTTGAGGTGTTTAGAAGGCATTTATTTCATTTTTAGAAAATTTAATTTTTCACATTTTTCCATGAAAAGTGCCAATACCCCCCCCTTTTGGTTCTAGGTGAAAATCTCACTCAACACAAATCAAACAAAAATGTATCCAAGGTGTGTATTGTTGTTCATTTTCATCAAATAAACAAAATAAAACCCAGAATGTATCCTGAAAGACAATAAATAATCATAAAAGATGCTTCAGCCTGGTGTTAATGTTACTAAAAGAGCCCAAATTTCTAAAAATATTGTGAAAAACAACAATCTTCTGTTTAAGAGTGAATGTTTGAGGTGTTTAGAAGGCATTTATTTTATTTTTAGAAAATTTAATTTTTCACATTTTTCCATGAAAAGTGCCAATACCCCCCCCTTTGGGTTCTAGGTGAAAATCTCACTCGGCACAAAACAAACAAAAATGTATCCAAGGTGTGTATTGTTGTTCATTTTCATCAAATAAACAAAATAAAACCCAGAATGAATCCTGAAAGACAATAAAAGATCATAAAAGATGCTTCAACCCAAGTGTTAATGTTACTAAAAGAGCCCAAATTTCTAAAAATATTGCGAAAAACAACAATCTTCTGTTTTAGAGTGAATGTTTGAGGTGTTTAGAAGGCATTTATTTCATTTTTAGAAAATTTAATTTTTCACATTTTTCCATGAAAAGTGCCAATACCCCCCCCCTTTGGGTTCTAGGTGAAAATCTCACTCGACACAAATAAAACAAAAATGATTCCATGGTGTGTATTGTTTATTTTTCATCAAAAAAACAAAATAAAACCCAGAATAAATCTTGGGTTCTAGGTGAAAATCTCACTCGACACAAATCAAACAAAAAATGTTTCCATGGTGTGTATTGTTGTTCATTTTCATTAAAAAAACAAATAAAACCCAGAATAAATCCTGAAAGACAAGAAATGAGCATAAAAGATGCTTCAGCGCAAAAGTTAATGTTACTAAAAGAGCCCAAATTTCTAAAAATATTGCCAAAAGCAACAATTTTCCGTTTAAGAGTGAATGTTTGAGGTTTATAGAAGCCATTTATTTCATTTTTTGAAAATTTAATTTTTCACATTTTTCCATGAAAAGTGCCAATACCCCCCCCTTTGGGTTCTAGGTGAAAATCTCACTCGACACAAATCAAACAAAAATGTTTCCATGGTGTGTATTGTTGTTCATTTTCATCAAAAAAACAAAATAAAACCCAGAATAAATCCTGAAAGACAAGAAATGAGCATAAAAGATGCTTCAG
>NW_027287461.1:1472500-1645213 GCF_022747635.1 Hetaerina americana | reverse complement strand
AAGTAAAAATACAAAGAAAAATAATTCAATTATTAAAGGCCAATGAAAACTTTAATATAAAACGTTTTTGCACTGCTCGGAAACTTGGTCGTTGAGGCAAGAGGAGAAGCGCAGATTGGAGGTTTTTCTCGTAGAATAGAAAAATAAAATGGAGGAAAAGGAAAATAAAAAGAAGTTCTAATGCAAGATGAAGGAAGAGATACGGGGGTTGGAAAAAAATCGAACAAGCCAGATCAAGTAGGTGCAGGAGATACTGAGAGGAAATGGGATGCTGAAAGTGATAATAGGGAGTAGCATGCTGGGAGAACGAGGTAGAGCAAGGAAAGTAATACGCACTATGAACGGAATCGAGACGAAATATGTGCAGAGTTAAAGAATGAGTTATTTTAACAGAAAATATGCAACTAAGGATATTTTGTGACATGTGTGAACAGTTTTTAGTGCCATGTTCTATTAAAAACCTACCCTATCCCGGTACACTACTGCCAATAATACTGATAATACAAAAAGGTTAAAATGTTGAAAAAAGAACCCACAGAATCCCCATTTCCCTCTAAAACTTTAAATTCCTCAACTCGTCACAACTTGTTTTTCTCACAGATTTCAGCGCTTAACGACGAGAGTTAAATGACACTGGCATTTACTCTCTGGATATGAAGGCTGATGCGACAAACGGGAGGGAATAATTGAAATTAGGGCTTCACATTGATCATTATAACCCGTATCCATTTCCCTCTTTAGTACATGAACTTTGAGTGAATTAATGATCCAAAATATCCACATAGCATTTTGGTTCTATAATTTTCAGGTTTTGACAGCCAGACACTCTCGCCAATCAGTCCCTAATCCCCAGTCACAGCTAATGAGAAAGCAAGTATGCTCCAACTGAAATTGATAAAATTGATCTCAATGACGAAGTACCCGAATGTGCTCTAAACAATTACTTTGATTGAAAAAGAAAAACTGCTAATCATACTCAAGTTCTTTTACCCAAGACTCGAGAACAGATATCGTCGGCCTAAGAGGTTTTCGTGAGCTAGAGAAAGATAATTACGGATAAATTTGGAAAGAAATCATTATTTTAGGGTAAGAATCACAAATTTTAAAAAATTGTGATGAATTACACAGAATTCCTCAGCGGGATTATGGTTAGTGACAATTCAAATCAACGCGTCAAGAGTTCTGACGTTCTCTCTTCCATTGAAATTATTATCTTTCATCTTCTATCAATTCCATTCGAAGTATTCCATTTTCTGCTCCCGTCACGAACTGATAAGAAAACACACATGCCACACTAAATATGTATTATATACAAAATTGCAAGCATAAAAGTCATTCAGATCATTAGAGTTCACTGGGAAATGAATTAATGATTCCTGACAATTATTTAGTATGGTAAACATTTTACAAATTTACAACCAATCTAAAAAGTAAAAAAAACGGATTAATAACAGGAAATATTGTGCAGAATATGAAATTACTTAAATATCTCCCAGAATTATGTGCTTTTGCGAGTCATGGAGTGAACAGACGTAAGGATCCGGTGAAAGCAATACGCTCTAAATAAATTACTAGGGCACAAAACGGTCGTTTCACATTTTACGACCGTCGGCGTCAACAGTAAAAAAAATGCAAATTCGGGAAATGTCTCGGAGAGGCAGGAGCAAGAAGTTCCCAGATTTGCAGTCTAAGGGTCCCGTCGGGGCATTATTACTTTGCATATTTATGCTGCTCAAAGTATCGCCTGAGCCATATTATGCATTCTCACAAAGAGATAACGTATTCATTTCAAGCATTAGGCATCATTCGGAGGGCTGACTTAATTCCAAGACTCCCTCAACCGCCTCCTCTTCCTCTCTTCAAAATTCTTTGCTCAAATTTCATCCATTAGTGGTTTCTTGCATTCCTTTTTCGCAATTTCCCACTATATGCTCCACTTCTCCCCACTTGCTGTCGTTTTGGGTCATTTTATTCATATCAGGTTCTGATGATATTTCCCAGTTCATCAAAATAGCGTTTTCGATACACTGAATTTTGAGCTGGTAGATTAGTGAAGTCTTAAAAAGATTAGCATTCGCGATATCACAGAATGTATCTGCTTGAAGACTTAAAAATTAAACGTACAATCAGGCTAAGTTTTCGTTCGAGAAGCAAACTCGAAAGCGTCGGAATCTTAACAACGCAAGGAGGCAGAGCAATTACGAAACAAATATTCAGTTAGCGAATATTTTTTGTGAAAAACAATTGTTATTAAACATTTACCGTGTTCACATATTTACATAGGTTGGGTCGACGTCGATTCCTAATTAAAATGAACATATAGGCTCCGAAAAGTTCTAACGGGGAGCAGTGACTCATTAAACGAGGCGGGGTTAATCAAACTGGGTGGACCTTAGATCCACGCTCACCAAGCGAAATATCAAATTACATCATGCAATTATCGTTTTTTTTTCTGTGATTAATCTAGATTCGAATCCCATAAACAAACATGAAACAAATTGCATACGTTCCCTTTACGTCGTAATCAGCTCTAGCAAACTATGAGCTTTTTTTTATCGGATGACTTTCAGCCTATTAGCCAAACCATTAGACACCCAAACCATGATCTTCACAAAAGTCTAAATGCTTATTTTTTGGAACGAGAAAAATCTTTAGCACAAAAATTAGTTGATAATCGATTTCTACGACGACTAATGTTACAGCAACCGACTTTTTTTTTAAATCGCAGCGAAGGGGAAGGAGCGCAATTTCCTCCACTCCCAAACTTTGGAAGCATTCTTAAATCTTTTACACATAAGTGCACCACATTACCACTTTTACAGAGAGAGAGATAGATCATCAGAGGGTGGAGGGTCATCACGCGTGACCGAACGGCAGCGTCGGAACGGGGACGTGCGGAATGGGGAGACATTGGGCGGGGGGACACAAAGGGGGGAGGGGAGGAAAAAAGCGCCACTTAAACCTGCGGCCTCGGATCCGTCTGAGTGCAGATCACCGACGATATACGCTGATGATCAATACTAACTCTACGGCGCGCGGGCGCCGCGGGGAACGACCACCCGTCCCCGCGTTCCTCTCGCCCCGCGCGCGCGGAGAAGGGGCGTGAGCGCGCGGGGAAGAGGGTGGTGGGGGAGGGTAGGAGGGAGGGAGGGGTCGGGGAGGGGCGAGGGTGAAAAACATCCCGAGAGCCTTAGCCATTCGCGGCAGTGCTCATATGATGATGTAGGGGGCGCCTTATGGTAATAATATTAAGTGGGGGGGCGCATGTGTTTTGAGACGGGGACGTAAGACGAAGCATGAGTAAGGGGCGTGCGGCGAGAGAGGGGGGATGGGATGCTGAGGAGGCAGAGGAGGAAGAACGGGAGATTGAGAGAGAGGGTTCATAGGGGGGGCGGGGACGCTTGCGCGATCGGGGGCGTAGTCGTAGCGATTGAAGGGGGTTGTGTTCGGGGAGGTGAGGGGGGTAGGCACGGAAGGGAACTCTCGGACGGAGAGGCAAGTAAGGGTTGAGCGAGGGTGGGTAACGGGGACGGGGGCGGAACGGAAGAAGTAAGGGGGCCCGGGGGGGGGGGAGGTGTGTGAGTGTGTGAGAGTGCGCTTGGAAGAGCGGGAATCTCTGGAATCGTAAGCCGGTCGTGAAATCGATGGCCGCTGGGAAATACATAAATATCGTTTACGACCGCTATTCCGTTGGATTCCTCCGTCGGAGAGCCATCCCGGCCCTTTTTGCGGGATAGGGAGTGGGCGGGAAGGAGGGAGGATGTTCGGCAGGAGGTTGTGGGAGGGGGAAGGGAAGTGAGGGCAGGGGAAATGGGGGGAGGGAGAGAGGTGGGAGGGGAGGAGGCGAGGAGGAAACCGCAATGCGACATGGGCGCGGACGACGGCGAAACCGCGAACGAGCACGCCCATGCCGACCCCCTCCCTCACTCATCTCCACCCACTCGCCCCCTCCACGGCGGTGGAAGAGATAGCGGTGTCGAGGGAATAAATAAAAATCCGAAGATGCAAACTACTTTTATTTTTTTTTCACAAAAAAATGGCCATCATGCGGGAGTGCGTATCCCGCGCAAAAATTTCGAGGTCGGAGGCGACGAACCCTCCTCGATGGAGGCGGAAAAGGCATCAGCCCTCCCCCAACGAGTTTTACGCCCTCGTCCGTTCGTCTCATTGGGTAATCATGCGTGTTAACAAAAAGAAGAGCCCTGCTTGTGCGCGTGAGGCCAACTTAATTCAAGAAATTCAACCACTGCGAATAAAGAGCACCTCAAATTTCGTCTTGACCACCCGATTGTTGCATTAACCTTGATAAAGGATAATGAAAAAGAGAAACTTTGTAATTCCACATAGATCTATCTATGTGGAATTACAAAGTTTCTCTTTTTCATTATGTTAAGTCGATTCCATGAATTCACGCCCGAGACAATGAATTGATAAAGGATGCCATGACTTTCATTATAAATACCTAGCTCCAGCTATGATAATCCCATCACAAACAAATACTTGAAGCAGTCGTCCCTCATAACGCATGCCCTAATAAGTGTGAGCATAGCAAGTTTTCACGTTATAATTAACAAATAGTAGCACTTTTCCACCTGATATTTATTTAAACCACGACCCGTTTCGAAATAGTACATCATCTTCAGGTGAAGTTTTCAGGTGATTAAAATCATGGGGATGATTTTCTCATATCTCAAAAGAGTGCAAATAAATTGCCAAAAACAGTACGCTAAATTAAACTGTCCCAGAGTACGTCAATTCCAAATGTCATGGATGTGAAGTTGTGTCGTCAACAAAAATATAGTAAGGTTTCAAAATCGAATTTAATTAACTTGGTACTTTTTGGTGTTGTTTGAAAAGATAACCATTGAAAACAAGATGCAGAAACAAAGCACTAATGAAAAACTTTTGAGCGAGCAGGTGAGATGATAATCGTCAGAAGACCAATCTTAAGAAAAATTAAAACGGAAAATTTGGACTGACAGCAGTACTCTGGTAGCATTATGCATGAGGATTGAAAGAAACAGCTGCGTAGGATAAATGGCAATTGAATGTATAAATGCAGCTAACAGAAAATGATAAGTAAGTGGAAGAGAAACTTTTTAATTTTCCGAAGTCAAAATTTTCCATCCCACCAGCCCAAAAAACATCATAGAATTTTTAGTTTAGTGATACGTGTATGAATGGTAATGCCCACAATATGCCCAATAATGGTGATACTGGATTATTATCGACACTTAAAATTCACTTCCTCCCATGACTGAAACCATTGTAATCAATCTTGATTGGAAAGATATTTATTTCAAATAGTTTTTGTGAATTTCTAGAAGGCGCTCGAATGAGATGTAAACAATGAACTTATTGCATGAGAAATAGACTTAAGGTTAAGACATTTTACCCGAAACATGTGACTCAATCAGACTGGACATATTATAACAGCGAAAACAGAATCGGCATGTTTAGATAGAGGTATAGAAAATTGACAGTAGGTCATTATGGCCGTCCTTTTTAACGAATCGAGAAAATGGTTGGAGGGGTTTGGTTTGAATGGTGAAAATAAAATAAAGCTGAATAAGTCACTCAGAGATCCGGATGTAAAACTTTAGAAGGGCAGTCGCCCCAACGGTTCTATTATTTTCGAGCGTATTACAGGATAAGTATTAAGACGTATGGCAGGTTGATGATAAAAATATAATAAAACGAAGGTATTAATATTATGGAGAATAAATAAAGCTAAGTTTAATATTTCAGCGGGAGGACTTTAATTGAAGCATTAAAAGCAGTTCAAATATTTGCCTTTTGTTTTGTGTGAAAATGGGTATGTTAGTGGGAATATTAGAAAAAACAAAAGGTTCTCAAAGGCTAGCCAAGTCGAGCTAATATCAGAGCCATTTTGTGTTATTTTTAGTACAGATCTATGTATATGGAAAGAGGATAGCAACAAAAATTGGAGAATTTTGAGATAGGAGTGCGGTGAAGAATTGAGAAAATATGCGGGAGGAGAGGATAACAAAAGAAGAAGCGTTAAACTTAGATCGGGAAGAGAGGAAGTTGCTAGGAGATAGTCAAAGTAGGGGGAAAGAGAAGACAGACTGGTACGAGAAAAGAGGACGTTGAAGATGATAGAATTGCGATTGGCTCCCTGTGACAGAAGGTTAGAAATCTAGATGAATTGCTAAGAAGGAAGCAGATAATGGGCATTTTAACGGGTGACAAAAAGTATGAATCAACGTAGCATGAAATATTTTGAATCGATTCGTGCTTATGCCGAGCGGAAGTATTATACATAGAAGACGTAAAATAGTTACCAAATGTAGCCGAAATAGAAACGAATGTGGGAGAAAGAATGTTTAATAGTTTTCTGGGCCCGTCCTAAATGACCAACAAATAGTACTATAAAACTATAAATTTAAAACCGAGATTTGAACCGGGATGAACCCATATCCTTTTAGATTCATTATTGCATTTACAAAACCAAACTTCGTTATGAATTTTTTACGCTAGTGGATATGACTGTGTGTAACGTTCCATTACAGCGTTATTCTCGGGATTATTAACTAAAATCGGCGATGAAAATGCATTTGCTCTTCCGTTTTAAAGTTTGTCTTTATACACTGAGTAAGGCAGACCGTTTTTCAACCGCTGAAGCTTAACAAAAATTGTGGATCCCACAGAATTCTCGGATTTTCAAACATTGATAAAGATACTTCAGCTTTTCCTAGGCCACACTTGTTGCTTGCGAAAGATTTCCATTATTTGAATGTAATGTTGCCTGAAAATTCTTGTGAGCGCGGCAATTGGGTCACCAATTAAAAAATATACTAATATAGATTTTTTAATTATTACCTGAATTTCACTTACGTTCTACCTACATTCTGTAGTTATTTTATCGTCTCATCCGCCAAATTTTCAATACCTCTGACACAGAACTTCTTATAAAAAACCAAAGGGATAGAAATAGCAATGCATGTTGCAGTTCAATCAGGCTGCCGAGCTCCATTGTGGACTGAAATTTTAGATCTGTAATGTGTAAGATAATGTCTAATGGCAGAGCAGAATGTTTAGGACAAAAATGGCTAAGAATGTTTGTAAAGTGTACAGCGTAAAATTAATACATGCAAATTCAGTGCAAGTGAAGGAACAATAAATAAAAAGGTATGTGGATCATACCCATGGTAGATCAATTAGAGAATACATCATAAGAAAGCAGTTAAAAATACATGGAATTTGTATTAGAGTATAAGGAACCGGGATTAAAAAAAAGCAGTTCCCTTCTACGAAAATGATGGAATGATCAATTACGTTTCCTGATAATCAGAATTTATATCTATCCATTTTATGCTTTACAGCAACAACACATTTCGTAATATCAGAATCAGATGATAATTTAAAACTGTAAACCACATAAGGTGCACATGCCTTGCTGCCTGCCCCTTAACAGAAATGACCCCGAGACACTCATTCGACCGATCAAGTTGGCTGAAAAAGGTGGAGGGTGAATGTTACCCACCGATAAATTAATTAAGCTCCATAAGAGGAACGCGCGCAATGATGTCAAACCCCGCAAACATCAAAGCAAGTGCCAACGACGGGGGAGGAGAAAGGGGGGGGGTGTAAAATTCCCCCAATGGGTCGGCAGACACCGCCATAGATCCCCTCCGGGGCGTAGATTATCTAAATGGATTTTTAGTGCGATGGGAATATCGAGTTCCAACCAGAATTGGCTTCGGAGTTTGGAAGAGGTAGGAGGAGGAAATAAGGAATCACGACACGACCAATTACTTACTCGATTAATTAATTAGCGGGGAGCATCATGTCTTCCGGCTTGCCACCCATACTCCACCACCATCCCTCTGCTCGACCCCCATTCATTCGACGCATCCCTTTTACCCTTCACCCTCTCTTCCCCTACCGGTACCACGGCATCACGGAGCTCCCCCTTCCCTCCTTTTTCCCTTTACTCCCCCCTGCGTCCATTCGCTACCCCCACAACCTATCACCCTCCCACCACACCCGCCTGCCTTTTCCTCCGCGGTCTTTCCTTCGGCACACGAGCCCCAACCCGCTTTAATATTTCGCGGTGATTTCCACACACACAAAAAGCTTTCTCTTCTTTCTTGTTCACCATTCTCGATCGTCAGAAGAAATATGAACGACAGTGAATGAAAACGTAGATCTTTCATTTCTTTAGTAAAAATGGGGATAGCGCTCGCCTCACCCCTCCCCTCCAAAGGCTTTTGATGAAGTTGTACACACTACGAATTTCATCATTGTGTTCGTCTTCAAGGTTATGAGGTTTTCAACGAGGAAGACAAAGTCAAAAGTTAAAACTGGAAAGTAAAAACTACAGCAGGCAGAATCGTTTACCTACCTTGGAGGTGTTTTGGACCCAGATGATCAAAGGAGTAGGGGGAAAAGAAGAAGAATTGCGTTAGATAAAGAAGGCTTTACAAGGAGGAGGGTAATGATGATAGGGACTTTGGGAAAGGTTTTAAGAAAAGGCTAGTGAAACTCTGCTATGGAGCGTGGTGTTGTACGGTGCGGAAAAATAGGTATTTGAAGGAAGATAGTAGACATTGAATGGAAGTTTTCAAATGTGGGTGTGGAGGAGGACGGAAAAATTAAATTAACGGAAAGAAAATAAACGAATTAGTACTAGGCATATTTTGAATCAAATTATCTACTCTTTTTCTAATATCTATACTTATAGCACCAATTCTTATTAGGTACAATATCCATACTTACTCGCGTTGTGGGATACCAGATTGTGTCCTGTTAGGCGAGGACAAGAAATGTCGGGGTGTTAACTTTGTGTCCTTCCAAAGCCTACCTTAAATACGAATACGCAAGTCCAACAGTGACTTCGAATGAATCATAAGTTGAAAATATAGCGGAATCGTGGTAAACATCGATGAAATAATGTAGTTCTTAATTAGGGGGCAGCCAATTAAAGGTAAAACATAAAATGTACACTGAAGAAGAAGGGACAATATCGTGTATCTATTCAGCATTTTGGACAAGCATGGACAGAGTAGGAAGGTTAGCGTGAGAATAATAACACTTTCAGAATTTACCAAAATGAGGAAATTAGTAATCGAAATCTGAGCAAAGATGAAAAGAAAATATAACTCAAAGAAGTAATACACATCATGTGTATAGCTCGTTCAGAAACTCGGTCTTTGAAGAAAAAGGAGATATGAGATGTTCCATTGAGGACGGAAAAATGAGTTGGATAGAGAAGAGCACAAACCAAGAGTTTGATACACGAAGGAGGAAGAGTGGACGTTGGTGTGGGAAATTCGAAGAAGAGTGAAAAGGTGTACGTATCGAGATGTTGAAAGGGAGAGGGATGTTGGGAGGCCTTACGAGAGAGAACATCAGGGATGATCAGAGGAGTCAGAAAGAAGATAGGGCTTTCATATGACACGAACGACGAGGATAGTATTATTAGAATTTGCAGAAAGCAGTCGTGACGGGAACTGTTTCGTGAATATTATAAAGGAAATCCACGAAAATATGTGCAATAGATGCTGATGGCCGTCAAAAACCTACTACCACACGAAAGACTTAATTTCATAACTGATAAGGTTCACACCGCTTTTCACAGAAGTAATTATTGCATCCTTGTGGCCGGTAAATGTTTGTGTGATAAACCTGAAGAGAAAACTTTAAGCTTTTTGATTGGTTCACCGGGAGTTTATTAAAGTGAGTGAGAACGATTGAAATTTGCATCTTTTGGCATCCTAAATTTCATATTTCCTTCAAGTTTCAGTTCACTGCCAAGAATTTCTATTCCAATTTTGTTCAGCCATATTTATTTTGATTATCCTCACTTTTTCACTACTGCTGGATTTCAGTATCATCTAATTGATTAGTCTTTATCCTATTAATGCGCGGTTCTTCGTTTCTAGCATAACCTAGTAAGATTAAATCACAACGTTTTCTCCTATATATCTTTGTGAATGGAAGTTATTCAGTATTCATACTTTAGGCCCATAGTCACTGCTGTCTCCATTATTGAAAAAATATTTTCCTTAATTTTCTAAATCAAACTTTTGCTTCGCAGGACACTATGTAGAGGTTTACCCTCCTCTCTACTACTTTCACCCAATGCTTGCCATCCTAATCATTTTTGCTTATATCAGAAATCCAGATACTCGAATTGTACACGTTTTCAATCGTTCCATTTTGTATACCTATATTCTCTCCTTTTATTACTATAAATATGTGTTTTTATTTATCTATGCTGACCTCTAACCTTTCACTCATTGTACAGGGTCGCACCCAAAAGTGGTAGGACTGATTTTCTCTGGCGCGAACGGAGCGGTGGAGGGGGGTCTGCTTGGCAGGGTAAGGTGGATGGGGCTCTTAGCAACAGACCGACACCAACCTCAGTCGCCTGCGGGCTGTCGTTGAGTGAGGACACCGTTTTCAGTGAAGCAAGTTTTTTGTCCGCGTCGAAAAACAAAATGAATCTGAATTTAGAGCAACGTTATTCCGTGAAGTTTTGTGCGAAACTCGGGAAGACGGCCACTGAGACCCTCGATATGATCAAGCAGGCTTATGGGGACACTGCCTTAAGCCGTTCCACAGTATTTGAGTGGCACAAGTTGTTTAAAGAGGGTAGGGAGCTCGTTGAAGACGACCATCGCTCCGGACGGCCGTCGACGGCAAGAACTGACACGAATGTGGACAGAGTGAGGACACTGCTGAACACAGACCGACGCTTAACCAGTGAAGAAATTGCAGACCAGTTGGGTCTGTCTGTATCTAACGTCCAATGCATTATTTCACAGGATTTGGCCATGCGCAAGGTGTGCGCCAAGATGGTGCCGAAAATTCTGCCATGGCGCGCTCGTCGTCAGACAGCTCCTGGCCAAATACGGCGTTGCCACGTTGCCGCACCCGCCCTATTCTCCCGATCTGGCACCACCGGACGTCTTCTTCTTCCCCCTGATGAAAAGACAGCTCAAGGGACGACGTTTTGACTCGATAAAGGCCGTTCAAGAGGCTTCGACGAGGGTCATCAACGGCATCCCCAAAGAAAATTTCCAGCGGGCGTACGGGGAATGGGAGCAACGTTATACTAAGTGTGTAGCAGCTCAAGGAGCAACTTTGAAGATTATTAAGTCGATGTAAGTATATCGTCAATAAAATTCTTGTAAAAAATCGGTCCTACCACTTTTGGGTGCGACCCTGTATATCTCTACCTGGTTGTTTAACACCTACTATATGTTTTATCCTTTTTATCCTCAGCAACAACTGTGTCATCATCTTTTATAATAACGGCATATATTGTTTGTTTTACAATTACACTCTCATCAGACTACAGTTCCTTGCCCTCTGCCCCACGGTATCCCTAATTTGTATCTTGAATGAGATGGAGGAGAGGTAATAGCTTTACTCATTCTGCTGGTGTTCAGGGTTCTGAGCACGGACTACCACTCCGGAAAGTTTCCTTTGCACTGGGTTTTCGTAGCCTAATTGTGCATTTTGCTGATTTTTGTTTATTCCGTTGCAAATCAGTATCTTTTGGAGCCCTGTTATTAACATTACACATATCTATAAATTTGACATGAAGATCTCTGCTTCTTATCAGTTTATTTTCTACCATCTGTCACAGCGAGAACACCTTATCCACAGATTATCATCCTGATCGGAAGCAACTTTCATTCCTCTCTCTTGATACTCCTCTTCTCAAAACTCAATTGCATGATCCTATCAATGTATAGTCTTCAGATTGAGGGTTGTTGGTTTATCCCTCCGTACTTCCACTGTCATTACTACTTCATTGCTAGAAATTACGTTTTGTATATAGCCTCTTTCAATTATTTGGAATACTGTCTCCCACTTAACACTTACGGATGATACAGCAGATACTTTATAGGGATTTCGCCGTTGCGTGTATGCTAAGATCAAAAGGTAGCACACCTGGTTCTGCTATCTTATTACTTTTCAAATTTTTAATGCTATATCTATTTTTTCTAAAGTAATCATCTGAGTTTTTCTTTCTTACGTTTCTTCTAATTCTAAGTTTGCAAGTTATTGCATGGATATTCAGATAGTGCCTCTATTAGTACGTAGTTTTCTAAACTATACTTTCCATTTCTCTCTCGCATTTATTCTCCTCCGAAAGTTTGCCTATTTACTTAAATTAGTTCTCATTTCGTTTAATAATTTATTTTACTTACATAGTTCTTACTTCTCTACTACTAAATGCTACCATTCACATATGGTATGAAACTTCTTTCTTCCAAAATATCACCGTAATATAATGTCAGAAATAAAAGTGGTTAATAGTTCGGCTTTGACGAAGTTCTGAGACACTCTGTAGTGGAGTGATATATTTAAAATACCAGCATATCCAATAACCACATCCCTCTCTCGTGAGATATTAGTAAAGCGTATTTATGGTGTTGGAATTTTTGGATTCCTGTTCAATTAAATATGTAATGGCATATGCTTTAACTAAAGAATTAAACAACTTTCTTCAACGGATGACTCAGTCGGAGGTACCCTCTGGTCAGATATACAGCAGGCAATGAAAGTGATTTCTAATTTGATGGCAGTGCTTCGTAAAGTCACCGAAACCACCCCCAAATATTTTTTTTATTATTACCGGACGCTGTGGAATAAATCCAAGAGAACGATTTACAGATTATTTAATAAACTAACCGCTGTGTGGTACCCAAAGATTTTCTAGTCATTAGAAAAGTAGTTACGTCGAAAAATGCGAAATGATATTTCCAGAAAAACATTTAGCATTTCAGTCTTTAATATTACCTTCCCCAAATACGATACGGAATAAACAATTTCCTTGGGGCAAGAAAGAAGGGAGGGCAAAGCCAAACGATATCATAAATCACTTCCTTCCGGAGAAAATTCATTGCCCATATTTTTAGATTTTGCCAGATTTTCTGGGGTTTGCGAGCGCCGCGTGGACTTATTTCCAGCCAAAAGGAAAAACGATATCGTGGCCTCCTCCTCCTCCCATAGCGCGCGAGCAGCCGCAACTCCCTCCCCATTCCGCCCGAATACCTACCTCGCCGCCCCCTCCTCTCTCTGCCCCCTCGAGCCTACCGGGTCCTGATCCCCCTCCACCCTCCCACTACAAATGCCATCAACCCCTTCTTCCTCCCTCCCCCATCCCTCCTCCCCGCCATGACACCCTTTCCTCTCTCTACGATTTTGCTTCCGCTCCTGCCGCCCTAACCAAATCCCGTACCGCCCCGAATGCGATTTCTCCAAAACCCTTTCCGTCTCCTCCCATCTGTCCGAATTGTGGTCCATTCGTTAGCTGGTTTTCATGCGCGCGAGTTTTCGTTGCGTAGACCGTTTCACAGACGCCATTTCCATGCCTGCATTCACCGCGAATAGGGAGCGAGGAATGAGAAGATGAAGGTGATCCTGTCAAGGGGTGTGCTTGGCCTTTTCTCATACCATATCATACAAACGACCCACAACCCTGTATTTCGAAAGTGATCTTTGCATGCGTATATTTAGGGATAGTGCATAGCACTAACGAATGTAGTGGACTATCTATAATAACAGTTATTATTTGCACATTACTATATTCTAGTTAATAAAATGACTCAACAATATTCTAAGCTTATATTGATACAATTTTTTCATCTGTCGCTTCTATTTTAAAATAATGTATACATTAACCACGATTTTATTCAATACTCAATTATATTCCATCCCATTTTCAATATCATTTCCGAATATTATATTACCAGTACGTCCAACAGCTTATTTACCGATAAATATTTTCCAAACATAAAACATACTCTTTTTCCATTGGTCTTACGCGATGACTGAGAATTATCGAGAAGAGATTTATTGAAATGTTTGCGAAGCATTTGATTGGGCTTGATGAAGTGGTTGATTGTAAGTGCGACATAGGTTTTAGAACGAAATATATAAGACAAATATAGTTTTAATTTTTATCTAGCGGCTGATGAGGAAATGATTCTAACGCTATTCAACGGAATGTGGGAAAATGTAACATCCGGCAGTTTTTGTAGGACTTAGGGTGAAATGTTTTATGATATAACGTATGTCTTTTTCCTCGAAGAGATTGACGGCGACTTGGCGTCGAGACATTGATTCCTGGTAAACCTGTTTGCTCTGTTTCACTTCAATACTGGTGTTGATTCGACGCTCCGTCAAGCGGAGAGATAAAGGCGAGATCTGTTAATGACATTTTACTTTTGTAAAATGTATTTGGAAATTTTACTGCAACCTTCAATGAAACTTAATCGCACTCGTAAGGTTAATGCTTCACCAGCATAGTAATTACTGCATTATTATGCTAATGACTAATCCTCTGAAATCGCAAGGTTATTTTCAATTTCTTTTTTAAATGAAAATTGGTATTACTTACCGCCATGCTTGGCGATATCTGTCATCAACGTTTGCCATCTGCGTTCAGAATACCCCGAAGGAAAGCTTGGGATGAATCCTCACCTGACGGTCTGACCAAATGTCTGAAACGCGTTTGGAAAAATTAATATATATATAATGGTGTAACTTTATTAACATACGAAACACAGAAATGCAGTAAAAAATTAGTAATCCATCAAATAAACAATAATTTTAATGTTATATCTCATCACGGTTCTTTAATGTTCACATTACAATCTATTTCCCTCATTCTTATATAGCTATTTTTACGCTAATTCACATACTTAACCCATTCATTCAACATTACTTACAATAAAATCTATAAATTGCTCCAATGGTGTCCTAAATTAATTCCTATTTTTGTCTTGGAACCAAATGAAATGGTAAATTTTCAAGGACTCTAGGAACTTTCGGAAACGATGCAGAGAGTAGGAGTGATTTCAAAGTTTCATTTTGGTTCACTAAGAACACCACCGGAATGCACCGATTCCATTTTATTTCCAAGGGTCACACTAGCCATTCCCATTCTCCTCCCCCCTTTTGCAGAGGAGGTTTCCACCCCACCGAGCCAGCCATTCCCGCGTTGCCCTAAACGCCCTCGCTTTATCCACACTTCGACTTTATTCAAAAGTAGTCGGGACGAAGTGAATGGGTTCGGAGGGAGGGCGACGTGTACTTATGGCTGGGTCCCACTCACCCTCCCTCCCGTTCCTGCACTAGTCCCGCACCTCCCTCCCTCGCTCATACCGCACCCGCACCCCTCCTGTGGGAGCCCCCTCCGTACGATCTTCGGAAAGTCGGAAGAACAGATGGGGCCCGGCAGAGACTGTCCTCTCTTCCGCAAGATTTCAATGGCCGCATTTATATGCTCGCTCGCCCCCGGAGAAGACGCGACCCTCACGGGGACTATTCCGCGAAGGTGGGCCGGCGAAGGCGCGGAGGGTTAGGCGAGGGTGGGGGGGGGGGGACCCATGAAGACCCATAAAGGAAAACCTGCGTTATAATATAAAGCCTTGTTCTCCTGAGTGCCGGGACAATGGGGAGAAACGGGAGTCATCCTCTCGTCTGGCTCTCCGTAGTGGATGATGAGTCGGGGGCGAACGAGCGGATTTCGAGCAAACATTACTTCCAGTTCGGAAATGATATCCCTGCGGTAGCTCCCAGGAGCAACATGAATCCTTTCGAATTTCATTTCCGCGGCAATCCACAGATCCAGACGGTGCATCAAAATCTTTAAAATTATACCCCACATTTTGTAACTTAATGCTGCTGCATTTTATATCCCTAGCTATAACTCATCATTTAGAGAACAGGCATAGTTCTCTCCTTGCATTCTATGCTTAACTTAATGCTCACAATAGAGATGATACTGACAAAAATATTTTATAGAAACAGCTCTTTCAAATAGCTGGAACACCCCCACTCTCATTAATAGCTGTTCATGAATATTTTACATTAAATGCATTGCAATCATCAGAAAATGGCTTTGGAGCAAAATAATAGACATTGAATATGACTGAATGAATTGCTTTCATAATGCTTAGATAACACCTACTAAAACATGAATTTAAGAAATTAGAATATTTTTGCTTAGAATCCTCGATGGCATAAAAAGGCACCAAACAGGAAATCAGACAAAAACAACTCAGCCCAAGGAAAGAAAAATAAGTCAATAAACGCCATAGAACAATGGAAAAAACTGAAACTATAAACTATTATTAGCGAATACTAACAATCAAAACAACACGTAAATGTAACATTATGATACAGGTATACATAATCTTATTATTATTTTTGTTAGTAGTAGCCTAACAGCTTGGGGAATGTTTTCGCTGGACCCGAGCACCACACGCTACCACACTGTATCCCTAAGCTGTTACTGAAATTTTTTGTGTAATACATATAAATAGAGAAATTAAAAAAATA
This sequence comes from Hetaerina americana, assembly GCF_022747635.1. Lineage (NCBI taxonomy): Eukaryota > Metazoa > Arthropoda > Insecta > Odonata > Calopterygidae > Hetaerina > Hetaerina americana. Next base: position 1,628,884 of record NW_027287461.1, on the reverse strand, counting down.
CTGAATTTGAATGAAGATTTTTTAAGTATGAGAATAATTTACTATTGGGGTAACGAGTATGATTTTTTTATGAGAGAGCAGGGAGCTCAAAAATTTGAAATCAATAATATTGAAAGAATTACAAGGTAAATATTAAACGTGGGCGTGGGGTATATGAAGAAGATGGGACTGGAAGCTAAACCTTTTGAAAAGCATGTTCTGTGGGTAAAAGTATCATACTGACATGAAGGATTCCGGTTCAGCATATTTATAAAGCAACCTTAATCATTTTACTAAGAAATAATATTAAGTACTGCATCAAATCACGAAGGGTTTATTACTCTAAACTGACAAAATCGGGTTCATTCCTTTAGTGCCTCTTAAAGTGGTAGTAAAAGTGGTAGGAACCCGAGAAAGCATAAACAGTTTATAAATCCCAAAACCATGTTACGAAGTCTGCTTAAAAGGTTCCCGAAATTTTTTAATAACGCGTCTACAGTTGGTTATTTTTAATTTGCTTGGGACGATGTGTCCGCGGAAGCGGAAACTTCTCGAATAACCACTTCACCTTCAACCACTTTGTTGATATCTTCTTTTGTAGATTAGTTAGGGCCGCTTATTTGAAGGGGTGTTCGTGGAGTGTGGCGAAAAATTAGAAATGCGTCCTTTGAATGAGCAGCGTTTTTCTGTGAAATTCCACGTGAAACTCCGCAAATCCTTCACGGAAACTTTTCGGTTGATTAACAAGGATTATGGTGAGGATGCTATGAAACTAACTGCGTGTTATGAGTGGTTTACCCGGCTCAAAAAGAGGTGGTAATCAATGGAAGACGACGAGCGTTCCGGATGGCCATCAACGTCAACTGATGATCACCACATCAAGGAAGTGAACGATCTCGTTCATGCACATCGACGTTTGACTGTCAGGGAACTTGCAGAAGAGTCAAGGCATCTCGATTGGTTCGTGCTATGAAATCCTGGCTAAAAAATAGAGGATGCATCGAGTCGCCGCAAAATTCATGTCTCGCCTGATGACAGCAGACCAGAAACAACATCACGTTCAAGTCTGTCAGGAACTATTTCATCGAGCTGGATAGGATGAAACCTTCTTTTTCAGGATCATAACAGTCATGAGTTTATGGGTATGACATCGAAACAAATTTGCAATATTCACGATGGATTGGTGAAGAATCCCCTCACCCCAAAAAACCTTGTCAAGTCAATATCAACTGGAGTCAACTCGAATATCAATGTTATGTCGTCTGTTTTTTCAATGCAAAGGGGGTTATGCATAGGAATACCTGATTAAAGGCCAGGCAGTTAATACGGAGGACTACCTGGGGGTTATCAAACGCTCTCTCAGAACTCTTGAGCTATTAGCCAAACACAAGCCCTCTGTGCTTCTCCACCTACCCTACTCCCCAGACCTGACCCCATGTGACTTTTATTGTTTCTCAAATCAAAAATACCGCTCATTGGAAAAAGATTGGTCACCAATCCAGAGATAGAGAAAAATTCCATGGAGGAGCTCAAAAGCATTCTAGAGGAACCGTTCCAAAAAGTTTTCAAAGAGTGGAAACACCGTTGGGGTAAGTGTACGTATACGTTGTGGAGGAGACTACTTTGAAGGGGACCTTGACCAATAATTTGTTAGTGAAGTATTATTTTGTAATGAAAATGTACGGGAAGATTTTTAACAGACCTCGTAGATATCACAAACTACTATAAAGAAAATAGATGAGACTCGCAGGTCACAAGTCGCCTTCATTTTTATATTATAAATAACACTGAAGTTTACCTCGGTATCTGTCTGCTCCCTACTATCAACTTAAGATATATTTCTGACTGGAATATTTTTATGATGATAAATTACCGCGAGTGTGTAAAATGAGTAGTAATGGGACGGGAGTTCCTTTAGGTTACTCGAGAGATGTAAAATTATGGTTTATTACATTTGAGGTAGAGTTTGCTAGTTTTTAGTTGAATCTTTCTGTGCACGCTACATTTTTTCGCACACAATCTGCAGAGACTTATGAAGTCTCAACGGTTCAATTATTTCGCCGTTTTAAATCACTTTGCAATCACTCTTCCCATTCTTCTTAGCAAGCTTACTTACGATTTAGATACATTTACTCTGAATTTCATTCTCTGTTACCTCCATAAATTTACTCAGTCATTAGTACTACATCATATACAAGTGCGTATAGTCATACAAATACATTTATTGTTCCGATCATTACACTTTTGTCATCCATGACGCCATTCTATTAATCCATTGACACTTTGAGTGACCATGAGAAAGAGATCAACCTTGTTTCACACCAGGCTTAATTTCAAGGCAGCTTTAGCCATACTCGCTGAAGGTCCCACTCACAACTGCTTTCCGTACTATTTTCAAGCATCGCTTTTATAACACTCGATAGCCGCCCTATGCCTTTCACTCTATGCCTTCTCCAAATGCAGGAAATACACAGTAAAATTTCTTCCGCAAGTCATGAATTTCCGAAGCATGTACTAAGTGAAGTACAAATAGATTTTCCTCACCCCCTCTTGCACTCATAAAACCACAATGTACCCTCCAGATTTTGTCCTGCATTGTATTTTGTACACTTATCCGAACATTTTCTCCATTTTACTCACAGGACTAATTGTTCTACTTGTATAGTGCTTAAATTCCATCTCAATCCGATTCTCTTAACACTAAAGTTTAATTATAGCATTGTTCTAATCGTTTGGCATTGCAAACATTTCACAGTTATCATGCATTTTCTATTCACATCATTTTTTGAAGACACCATGAAGAAAGTTCGATGAACTATATCATGAATAACAACAGCAATGACGAAGACAAACACCCATGCCTTAAGCGAAATGAAGTCATAGAGTGAGATTCGAACCCACGCCCCCAGATTGGTCGATAAGTGTGTCACAAGAGGGAGTTTTGGTAAATTTTTATACATAACAAGATTCGAAGAGTACCGTAACTAAGGGCGAAACCACAACTTCTAGCAGCTATAGCCGTGTTGTTACGGTGGCTAAAAGCACTAGCTTCCCATCTAGAGGTTCAAATCCCGACGGTTACGAGATTTTCGTCAGTTTATCCCGATCCCTACTATGGATCCGATGTGGAGAGCACTTCAAGTGGAGTACGACGTCCGCTGAACGTCTTAAACTCTGGACCCCTTGGCGCCTTTGGTTGAGAGTAGACTGATGCCGACTTTGTGACGTTGTGACTCCAAACGTCCCCATTCCCCTAAAATCCTAACCTCGGCCAAATTGCCCACCCATCCCCAATGGCCTTTTAACTCTCAATCGCCTCCCCTAACAGCTACTACTCAATGTGGGATATCAAGAAGGCAACGCACTACCACGTGCACTGATTTGAATTTACCTCTCATCCCTCCCCACCCACGACGTAATATGTTAATGCATCGTTCCATAGATAGAGGGTGCCTTTAGGGGTTCGGTCTTTTAGGGGTTAAGACCTTCGGAACTTAGTGATGGAGTGAAAAACCGCGAGAGACGATGGATGCGGTAAAGCGAAAGAGGGAGACAACTTGTAGGGTGAGTAAGCAACCGCCAACTCTCTCTCCAAATTTACTACGTCCGACTCGGAGAGAACAGCAGGACATTTCTCCTTGCCGCAATCGAATCCCGATCAATGTTGGGGCTCGAGGGAAACCGAAATCAAATTGCTGGAGAAAAAATACTGGGCACTTAGGGTGGCAGTTCCTCGCTTCTCCGCCGATCTGGATGTGGCGCCATATTCCAAAGCCGCTGTATCAGTGACAGCGACATAAATAAGAGAGCAGCGGGGGACAATGATAAGGCGAGGGGGGAAGGGTGGTGTGAGGGAGGGAGAGAAGGGGAAGATGGGGAGAGGCGCAGGAAACAAATGACGAACGACCTCATCGAAGAGGGAACTAGAGTTTTCACGAGGATTTATCGTCTGCGCTCATTGGCATTCATCTCGGGCGATTCTTCCCACAATTCCTTTCCCTGCTTCTCATGCATGCCTTTCTGTCTCTATATCTCTCCATTCCTTCCTTCCACTCCTCTCAACGCCCTATTCTCCCCCTCATCTTCCTCTACTCCAATCCCTACGTCGTCCTCCCAGGTGTTTCCACACAGAACTCAGCCATTTGTATTTTCATGATTAGAATGTTGACCCACATAAAACCTGATGTTACGTTTAAGTCTCCAGATACTACCACGGTACCTGCTCATCCTATTGGTTGCGTCCTTTTACAGGAAGTTCCACAGATATTTTAAGAGACTTTCTCCACACAGAAACTCAAAGCAACACTCGATGCTTCCTAGTCCTGGAAAACCAATGCGTTTAACTTTAAAAAATTGTATTCTAAATTAATATGTACCTCATATTTCCCGTCTAATTTGAAGTAATATATACAAATATTATTTACTTTAGATGACAGAGTCTTTATCTAAATTGACCTCTGAGTCAATTATTTCTGACGAAATTTCTTCGAAAATTAGATATACTATATTCTTTCATCAGATTGTAAGATTCCTCTTGTTAGGTATATAATATTAAGAGTGAAATGTTAGTAGATATATCATAGTGTGTAATGATTTATCCTTCATTTATTGGCTGCACCATAGAATCGAAATGAAAATGAGTATTAACATTAAATCAATCCATTCCGGCTGACATGGTAGCCTAGAGTGTTCGGCAGCTGAACGGAGTGCCTTCGAATCAAAATAAGGTAATCTCTCTAGACACCTCCAGCTAAGCCCAAACTGGGTGGTTTTCTATGTAGTTGAACATACTCGGAAACTAAAAGTTGCTCAAAGATAGGATATCGCCAATCTACTCTGAATGAGGATTTCATGCGACTTAGGGACTAGGGGTTTCTATCGTCAACTACCAAACCGACTTTCGGATTAAAGATTTGAGGCTTTTTATATTAATTCTTTACCTCAAAAATCATAATACACCGGTGTTTTCCAGCCCTAAACAGTTTAGCTTCTGTCAGTAATGACAAAATTCCTTCAAACTTACCGATTGCTCGAAAATATGTAACCAAGTACCTAAGCATTCGAAGTAATACACTACTCAGTTTGTGTGTTTACCCTGAAATATTAGGCTTATTTGATCGATATGTGAATAGAAAACGTGTTCTTAGGCGCCATGAATCCCCAACCAAAGCCTTCAGTGTCTTCTAGGGAACATCAATAGAATATTAACGCGCATACACACGTAACAATAAATTTATCAAGTGAATAACAAGGGGTTTATTGCCAGAAAACCGGTATGATGGGATGGCGATGGATAATCAATAAAGAAAATTTTTCCGTGCAGATAACACCATGGATGTGACGAGGAGCAGACATTTATAGGCAATCACATCGTTAATTAAGGTGACCGCTGGAAAATAAGGCATTTTATAATGCCAGTTCGACGTAACTAGGGTATCTTAGACGGTGCTGAATGAAACCCTCTGTAATAGCAGCTATTTGATAGTGAAACATAATATTACGAACATAGATATTCCAGTTTCATTAGCGATACACAGATAAGGAAAAAAGGAGGCACTAATAGATATTTTGACCAAAAATAACAGGAATTTTAATGATCTGATAAGATATAATTATACATTAAATGCAATACAGCAGAAGCTGAGCCACGAAGGCCGATGGGTGGCGCACTAGTCGGCTATGGATGTCCATGCCTCCATCCAAATCGGGCCCAGACAAGATCAAATTGATCTTAAGATGCCACATCTGGTGTGGTAGGAAATTACCAAAAGAAATTGCGCCGTATTTACTAGTGTATACGTAAAGAAAACGATATTAGTTTAAAATTGACGGTTTAATTATCGTCATTAAAGGCAGCATTTAGGTTTTCTGTTGAAATGGATTGCGATAAATATGGCAGATATTGATTCGGTGAGTGAAAGATTGCCTTTACACGCGAAATGAACGAATTTTATAATTGAAGTTGATATATTTCTCAATTGTATGACGACATGCTGTTATTTCAGTGTGGATATTATGTTTAGTACATTACAATGTTTTCAGCGAACCAATCATCAACGCGGAAACGCGGAAAGTCAACCGGCAAAGTTAGCTGACTCCGACACCTGATTTACCACCCTTTCACCCCCTTTTTTTCTAAATACTTAGGTATAAGGCACTCTATTCAATTTGATTTTCCCTTAAAGCGACAGAGAAATTACCCATGCCTACTTCTCCTCTCCGAGGAGTCGACTCCCTCCCAATCTGGCATTCCCAGTGACCTTCCTAAGGCCCTTCCAGTCAACCCTCTACCTTCCTTTCACTTCGCCCCACCTATCTCCCTTTGTTTTGAACGCGAACCTTTGTAGTCGAAGTCCCGTCTCTCCCTCTCTCTCACACATATTCCCCCTCCTCGAAATTAATTTACCCAAAACTCCGGAGAAGATACCTAGTTTCTTCCCTCCATTACTCCAACAGAACTCCTCCTTCCTTCTGCCGATTCTACCTCCGCCTCCCGGTCTCATCTCCATTCCCATGAGACATCTCCGCTACGCCTCCCCTCGGAGGATACGCATCAAAACAGGGAAAACACTGTAATACTTTTCATCAGGGGTATAATCAATCGAGGTGAAAACGCTCTTGAAAATAATATTTTTCACGGACGGAATCGTGGAGTCAGGAAAATAATGAATAACGGTTTTTAGTCGATTAAACAACTAATTAATTATATTTCTTAAATAGGAGTCATAATCAAGCATGCGTCTAATGTTGCATGAAACAATATTTTTGTTGAAGCTTCGAGTGATGATTGAGTTAGCATCATTTCGTGGAATTATAAGCACAAAACTTTGCAGCGAAGACGGATGTGATTTTGCAGTATAACTTTCATCTATTCTCATCACAGTTTTTTTAATTCACATCAGCACCCTTGTTAGCACGTTTGACAGGATACATTCTAAGACTGTCTAATAACACGAAAAGAATGGCAAGAACCAGTATAACTAAGCATGTGAAGTCAAAAGCGTGCGCCCGTGCGTGCCAAAGATGGTGGTCTGACCGTCAAAACGTCTAATATTCGTTCGTGTCCTTTCTTTGTGTTTCTGTGCTTAGTTAAGTTTTGAATCTCAGTTTATATTTGTGTCGTCACTGAAGAGCGTTCGTTTTCGAAGATTTATATATATATATATATATATATATATATATATATATATATCTTATATATATATATCTTATATATATATATCTTTATATATATATATATATATATATATATATAAGATATATATATATATATATATATACTCACGACGTTCTAGTTTCCATCATGTGATATATATATATATATATATATATATATATATATCATGAAAATATTGTAGGGAAGAGTTAATTTCACCGAAAGTTTTATAAACTGACAAAGGAAACTAGAACGTCGTGAGTATTAAACTGGCAGCACAGAAAGGTACCAAATGCTTCTCATTCATAACAAATAAAGGGGTCAAGGTTCTTTCCAGAGCCCTTTTCTTTGGGAACAAAATTGGTTCCATGGTTCATGTACAACTATTTTAGGATTGGGCAAGAAAGATATGTCATGATAAAACTCTCTGAAATATTTGGGAATCGATCACTAGCGGCAACTACTGATCTAGAGTTTGTTATTTGTTCCGCTCAGTTCCTGCAATATATCCACTGGCCTTATTAAAGCGTTAATTTTGGGGTTTTCGTCGTGTTTCCCTCAAGATTTATAGCCAAAGATACGATTAATATATGGCGCCCGAGCATACATGGGAATGCGACACGGGAAAGGATGTTCATTAGCAATAAGCGAGAAGATTCGCCGATCATCGTGATTCAACAATTTCCTCCGAGCCAAATACTTCTCGCTAATGATGCATTGGCCATATACATACAAAAAGAGACGAAGGTGCTCGAGCCCTCCCGATGAATTTTAAATTATTTCTGTTTAATCAGATTTGAACGTTTCCATTAGGGGACCCTTTACCACTCGTATCCATCCCTGCGGTCTCTAGCATGGATCAGCGTGAATAGAAGATCATAATAGATGTGGAAGTGAGGGAGCCCTTTTTCTCAGAATTCCCTCCAGCATCCGTTCCTTAAGATCCGCCACGCAAAACCCCTCCCCTACCTCCCATCCTCCGCGTCCGCCGCACACTTAATAACCAACTCCCGCCCATTTTCCATGCCCTCCCACCATCTCCCCACACAGAACCGGACCTACCCCCACCACCACACTCACCGCGCCCACTTTCAACCTCCCCGCCCCTTTCGCGCCCTTTCTCCCGACTCCTCCGCCCCCACAACACCCAAAACCGTCTCAAAATCCGCCCCCACCCCTCCGAAATCTTTCCCACCCTGACCTCTCCCCTTCCCCCTCACGCCCACTCCCTCCCCCATGCACACCATTCATCAAAAACAACAGGGAGACTCCTCGACCTCCTGTTTATTCGCGAAACCCCCACCCTTCCTTACCGCGCCCCCCTTCGCGCTAATCCCCACCCCTACCCGACCCTCCCGCGACCCTTTATTCCCTTACCCAGAACCCTCCTCCCTCTCTCATCCGAAGCCTTTACCTCATCCCCCCCCGCAACCCGTTCTCTTGGAGCAACACTCCCCTCCTACAAACCTCATCCTTCGTCCCATTCCACTCCTTCCCCACGCCGGAGCGAGCATCCTTCAATCTCTCCATTTCTCTCAGGGAATATAAAAGGTTTTAATGTTTAAGAATAATTGCGACCATAAGTAAAGAAGATCAGGGGCATTAGCGGAAAGGACGATGAAGGAGGAGGAGAATAAGATGAGGCGGGCGAAGGAGGGAAGGCGGTTGGCGGACGAGGGAGGGGGTTCGGCTGAGGAGGGGAAGGTGTGGGAGGTGGTTCGGAAGGCGAGAGGGTGGGCTCCGGGGAGGTAGAGATACTGCGTGGGGGGATTGGGGAGAGGGAGGGCGAGAGAGGACGGTCGGGATGGGAGGGGAGGATATTGAGAAGGGGTTTGCTAGGGTTAAAAAGGAAGGCCACGCCGGGGGTTGGGCGAGGGTAGGGGTGGGGGGAGGGCGAAAATGTGAGCGGTTGTTGGGATGGGGGAGAAGGAGGGGGAGGTAAGAAGAAGAGCTAAGTGAGAGTTATGGCGGCGGGGTTCGGTAGAGAGAGAGACGACCGCCGGCCTCAGGGGTCGGGGCATGAAGGGGGAGAGACCGGGGGTGTGGGCGTGGGGAGGGTGCCACGGGTGAGCAAGGAAGCCAAAGGGGATGGGGTGAGGGACGAGCGTACGATGGTGTGGTGCTCATGGGGGGAGGGGCGAAGGGCGAGGTGGGGTTGAGTCCTAAAAAGAAGGAGGAGATGGAATAAAGGAGGAAGAATTAAGACGCGAGGGAGATGAGTAAGAAAAAGGGCTGGTCTTGTGCGGAGGAGGAAGGAGGGCGAGGAGGACCCTGGGGGTGAGTTGGGGGAGGGTGGAGTGCGGGGAAGTGAAAGAGAGGAGGGGGGGACGGGTGTACACAAAGAACCCGGAGGTAGACCATAAGCAGGATTAAGGTCTTTTCGGGAAAGAATAGAAGAATAAGGAGGAGAATTGCAAAGAGACTGGAGAGAGAGAGAGACATGGAAAGAGAGAGAGAGAGAGTGAGAGAGATAGCATCATAAAATGGGTGGAATTATTTATTAAGAGAGAGGAAAGAGATGAGAGGTGAAGGGAAGGAGGGGAGAGAAAGGGGGAGGGGGTGGCGACTCAGTAAGGGAGAGGAAAAAGGGGGTGCAGAGGAGAAAAATGAAGCAAACAGGAATTAAAAAACGCAAATGAATCTTCGGAAGCAAACAAGAATGTGAGCGCAATCTCCCGCGCGGATTCATGCAAAAATTCCGAGATGTCAGCGGGAGTATCTGCCAGATTTTAGCCTCCGACGGATCTCCCCTGCCCCTCGGTTGCGAAATTGTTGCCCTCCCTCCATCCTCCTCATCATCCCAAGCCACCCCCCGCGGCCCTTTTTGTCTCAGAAGATTTATTCTGGCAACAGCCGACGACATTGTCACTGCTCGCACCCTTCGCTCCTTCAGGAAACAGGTTTATGCTACCGCCGCGCGTGGGGGAGTAGCGAAGATGGGTGCTCGCTCCGTCGCGCGACCGCGATCGCTCCGGTGATCGCGAGTCTGGTCGCAAGTCGGTGCGGGGAGGGGAAAAGTGAAGGCTTCGCCGCGGCCTCCGAGACGAAAGTGCGGGTGATGCGGAGGGATCCGTCGGGGCGATGGGGGCCGATTGCAGGCCGAGGGGAGACACCGAGGGGATGGATGGATTTTCAAACCCCCTTCATACTTCGTGCTAGATGAATGTCTAATGCCTATTGTCACAGAAATTGTTCTTTACGCTGATTGTTTTTACCTAATAGGAATTTACGATTTTTTTGACAAACAATTGACGTAATTACTCTCAAAACAGGAATATATTTTCAAATGTTCTCGTGCATCGAATAAATTCAAACAATGGCGATGCAGGACAGATGGGTAAAAAGTAAAACTTACTTTTACCAGCCGTCTATGTAGATGACTTGAAGTACTTCACACGAAAATGAAATACTTAAACATCAAGACTTTAAAAATAAAAATCATTTCAACGGAGGTAAAAGAAATGGAAAACAAATCCTTCCAACGATGTTTAAGGCTCAAAAAAATGTTTACATTGTAGCAAAGGAATGCTTTCAATTATTGAAATAAAGTTAAAAACAAGTTTTTGATAACATTCTCCAACCCATTACTTGATAGCTTTCACGGGCAAGACGGTGAATCATCACTCGGGGTAACGACAAATGCATACACTCTCTTGTCGCCCCAGTGACTAGCACTCCATTTCTTCGCTCGATAGTTTTTTCTTTGGCAGCCACGTGCTGATTTTTGCAAGAGAGGATATGCTACTTCTAAGCAGAAGTTAAGCAACGGCAAAGATTGCAAATGGTTTGGGGTAGCATGAATATTCTTTCCCATACACTAACTACATATATAAAAACGTGCATTTCAAAGAATACTTTATTTCATAATGTAATGCGATACCTGCACTCGAGCTAATTGACCCTGTTGATAATGCTCGAATGAAGCTAACATACCGTTAACTATTTAGAATCATATTCCCCGTTCTCTCACACCTACTATTATTATTATAGCACACTGGGCATTTAATATTTATATCATATTTCTTCTAAAAAACGAAAAAGTACGATATGTCACGGCACTTAAGACCTCGAGAATACGGCTGACGAAGTGAGACGGACGGAGACAAACGATCCACAATTTAGAAGTGAATTATAGCGGTGAAATAAAGTAAAACAAGGCAACCGTGGCAACATCATCCACGGAGAAATATTCACGACGCCGTACTCTGAGGGTAAGCTAAAAATATCCAGTTTGGAATAGTCAAAGAGATCTATGATAGTGAAGATTGCGAATGAACTTCGATAAGAGTGAATCTGAGTAGTGGGACGGAAGAAAATGAGACTCGAGAGATGTGATACGGGTAAGCACCGTACATCGAGTTAAGTTACGCACGCTTGCAAAATAACAACACGAACAATCGCCAGAAGTATACATGATAGAAGTGAAGTCAATCTGCCGGAGAATCAATTAGGACTCTGGACAACAGGAGCAACACGCCCTTACGGTGGCTTGCGGGGTATTATGCATTGTGTACATGTAAGTTGAAAGGGTTTTTGCTAGAATTCAATGGCGACTGTGGGTGTAAGTTTGCAAGGATGTGTTGATTTCTCATGAGGTTCTGTTGTCTTTTACGGGAGATGACCTACACTCCCCGCCCCACGCCCTTGCGGCGGCTTGCGGGGCATTAATTTGGATGTGCATGAGTACGAGGGGGCCTTACTCTACCTGAGGATAATTGTCGAAAAAAATACCCAACACGCAAATTCAATGTATGTGACACTCGTAAACTTGGAGAAAGCCATTCCAAGTCTCGAGGGGAACATGTTCATATTATTATTATTTGTGAAAATTTGAATTAATTGCGATGACAAAAATAAGATATTACAGATAGAGTGCAGATCTAGGAACTGGAAAAGATTCGAGTTCCTGTGCTGAACTAAAAATGAAAGAGAAATGGAAAATTTCAAAAATTTAGGAGTTCGACGTGGATGCAGCCTGTCGTCAGCAATACTTAGCACATACGTAAAGCGTGCGTTCCGAGAGCAATACTTCCATTTTCCTAAGTAATTTTTTGAACAGATTTGCACAAACACATTAAATTCTTCAAGGTACTGTCCTTGGACTTCTACACATTTTCCCAGCGACTCTACCATGACCGGTACGCAACCTTGAAGGTATCTTTGGGGACCTCTCGCAAGGTCTTCATCACGGCTGATTGGATCTCTTCTATGGACGAAGAACGGGTTCCTTTCAGGGCTGCTTTAATCCGAGGGAACAAAAAGGAGTCTGCTGGGGCGACGTCAGGACTATAGTGGGGTGGGGCAGCATCGGCACCTGGTGTTTGGCCAGGAACTCAGGGACTCGTAGCACGTTGTGTCAAGGTCCGTTGTCGTGATGGAGTTGCCACGTAGCGGAGATGTCTTTTCACATCCTGATGACCCTTTTTCGGAGTCTTTCCAGCATATCCACGTAGTTGGCAGCGTTAACTGTCTGTCCTTGAGGAACAAACTCCTTATGGAGCACACATTTACTGTCGAAATAGACAATGAGCATTGTTTTCACTTTTGATTATCTCATTCTTGTCTTTTTGGGCTTGGGGGACTAGTCGGTGTGCCACTCAGGGCTTTTGCGTTTTGTTCCTGGGTCATATTAAAAAACCCAGGTCATCATCAGTGATAACGTTATTCAAATAATCAGGTTCATTTTCAATACATTGCAAAAGTTCACTTGATATTTCCGCTCGGTTGGTCGTTCGTGATACGGTCGGCGCGCAGAGGTTTACAATAACTGACGTCCTGCCGCTTTCACATCTTGGAGAGCCCTGAAACTGGTTTTTCGGCAAAGATTAGCGTCCCCCTACCTACTCCAAGTGGTTTGATCCCACTCCAACCAATAAGACGGCGCGGGAAATCTAATTGCATTATTTTAGTAACACACCCTGTATCTGCATGAAAAAGGCCAGTAAGAATCAGATGATACCATGAATTAGGAAGAAAATAAGTCGCTCAGTTTCGCAGAAACTAAATGGATCAGCACTTCACGAATACCTCATGAGAAGTACTGGTAAGAAAACTCGTACTTGATTTGACGAAGAGAATAGAAGGCAAAGGCTACGCCACGGGGAGAGTAATCAAAACAAATCACTTTGCGAAAATTACGCCCGTCGCGGAACCATGGCTTGAAAGTACGAGTTCGACCGTACGAGTTCGGCCGAAACTCGTAGTTCGACCAACCTCAAGTGGCTCAAGCTGTGAATGCGTTTCCGACGAAAAACCAAATGCTGTGTTCAAAAATGATACAGCCAAATGCCATGAAAAATATTAAATAGAGCATATGCGTGGTGTGTCAACCCGTTGGATAAGAAACTCGCTTCATGGGAAACATTCACCATAGGAATAAACATTTTATAAGCATGATGTCGTAGAAGGATGATTGAGATAACTGTACAAGTAGAATGTAAAGCGTAAATTGAAATAGGGAAAAAGACAAATGGAGCGGTACACAGAAAAAAACCATATGAATAGGGTACGATTTGAGAGGCAATGAATTTATAAGCAATATAATGGAAAAGAAAATAGAAAGGAATGTTTCACGGGAAATACTCGAACACTATTTCGTAGATCCAATAGAGATAGGTGAGAAAATGAACTGCTTTTAGAGAGCAAAAGAATTATCATATGATAAGAAAGAATTACATCAACTACTCTTGGGATAGCAAGACTAATGTATTAAGATAATAGTCTTAAGCTGAATAAGATATTTCTAGATGAAAACTTCATAGGTGAAGACAGGGTTTTAATACATTCTTCAGCCTCCACTCAAACATTTTGCAGGTATATAATAGGAATCCCTTGCAATTCCAGTTCTTTTTACGAGATCCAAGAATTCCAATTTTTAGAATATGTTTTTTCATAGATATTGCCAAACCCAGTGTGCTTCTGCCTTCAGAAATTCAAGGATCGCTGAGCACTTCACGTGGTTTTCCACATGGTGACTCTTAAACTGGTGACGATGCTCGCTGAACAAATCCTCCCAAGATTTCTGATTCCATTTAATAAGACACGAGGGGAACTGAACCTCGTGAAGCACCGAAGCAGGAAGCGCCGGCCAATGATTTTTGAGTACTTAAATTAGCCATTAAGCCCCCGTGATGCATGCAGGGCGCTCCACGTTATATTTATTTTCTTTCCTATCCTTCTCAGCCAATATAACAAATCACATTCCATTCAACAACACGTTCATCGCATTTCAAATATCTCTCGCTTCGTGTGCTGCCATCTCAAGTCGATCATTCAAAGCTATATCCATTCTTCTCTGTGACCGCTTGCCATGCACACTTCAAATTATATTCAACGATTCCAGATCGCAATAACAAGTGAGAAGCCTTTGTTGATTTTTATTTACAATTATGGACACAACATACATTGGCATCGTAATGGAAGTAAGTCAATCATTACAAAGATGGGTCAAAAACAGGGGAGTTTCAGCCGTCCCGAGAACTAAGAGGTCATCCAACTTCACCTTCCATCACCAGATTCCGTCGAATCCAGAAATAGGTCATTTCCCTACCAGGCGAATATCCTCCCTCCGCCCCCTTATGTCACAGATATACATGCATAGTAAGCTTGTCATTAGCACGTTCCGTCTTCAAAATCGATCCCCAATGATCAATCACGTTTCCTCGAATTTATCACGTCCTCGACATTTGCGTAGATTTTTGTTATTGATATTTTTAGTTGAACTCTTTTTCATAATGCAAAGCGAGTAGAATCGACTTAAAAACTATATGTATAAAGAATTCAATCGTTCACTTCCCGTGAACTGTATTGCAAACCAAAATGTCAATATGGGTAATAGCTTATCAAGTATTTCAAAGACTTTGCTACATGTAAAGAGCAGTGGATTAATGTAAGACGAACAGATCGTACCCATCTAATTAGTTGGGAACTGGAATGGATTTTTGCAGCATTAAGGATAATAATTCATTAATATTTGTATAGATGACTACTCAGTTAAATCTATGGATTCTGGTAGTATTCTGGTATTATCGCATTAACTAGTCTATCAATAATAATTGTCTGTAACAATATTGTGGGAATACTATTTTTGACTTTTTCGAGATACCAATTATCTGCAGATTTCCATCATTTCTAGGGCAATGGATGGTAAAGTTAATAATAAAATTAAATCTTTTAGTAAGAAGAATTTAAAATCGCAGTAAGTAGATTACAGCCATGGAAGAAAGGACCGAAATCTACCTCAAACTTAGCTTTAGTTGAAGTAAGTTATTACAATTTCTCCAAATTTTTCCCTCAATCACATTATATTAATAAATTTCCCCTTTTCGTTGTTAAAACAATTTTCAGCAATTAATGAGACGCAAAGCGGCAATAAACACAAAGAACCGGTTTTCCAGGTGTGAAGAAATTTGCATGGACAGTCAAATTAATAGGCCATGTAATCGCTGAAATTTAACACGAGCAAACGTAACAAACCAGTAGTCAATGAATACTCTAAAACTTTTTAAGAACTTTAAGACCCTTATTTGAGAATCTTTCTCTAATCAGACTTCTTTCAATTGTATAGTTATACTGCGTTGAAAAATTCATTTTTAATGCGAAATGACCTTTCTATTGCCACATTCCTATTACAACTTCCTCCTCACAGACCCTTCCCCCTCACACTCAACTCCTTTCCACTATTTCCAAGCCCTCCCTCCTTTTGGGTCACATCATTTCATTCCCAATGTAAAAGGTGTTCAAACCTCACTGTGAAAGCTACCTACTGGTTACGATGCTTTAATGACGTTTTGCCACCTATAAGATTATTTATACTCAATCTCAAGGTCGGAGATCATTGCATAATTGCCGATGTGGAAGACTTGTACCTCGTCAACTGCTTTGACTAAAAAGACGATCATTTAAAATATTAACGGCTTTCGGGTGTTCCTCCGAGTAAGGGTGTCTGTTGGCGACAACAGTTTCTCCAGCCATACTGCTAGCGTCTTCAGGTCTTCTGACGCGGAGGGTCATTACCATTTGGAATAAACTCTGCGGAAATCTCAAATTCTATTTGAGGCAATAATTTTTTACCACAGTATACATGAACGATATACAAATTCAATGCCTTTTTCATTATTTAAATTTGTTCGAAATTAATTTTCTTAAGATCTGAAAAAACCTTTTCTAACAAGTCCCAAATTTAGGAGCTTTATTTTTGGTGAACGGTGTCCAATATTCATTCCCTTTATTTCTTCCCTAACTACATATTTCAAAGTTTCTGCGGAAAAAATTATCAATTTAACTAAACCTCTTTATTGAAGTTTATACCACATATTGCATAAAATTGCAATTCATGAAGCAAATGGCGATCGGTAGGTACCTACACTGAAATGGCATGGTTAAATAGTATTAAACGTAGCATTAATCCTACTCAAAGTCAACAAATTCTAATTCTGAACTAGGTTTAATGAAGCTGCTATTTACTGTGATAAAACTATCTAAAATGATTTTTTTTCAACTTAGGCAAAATGTACAATTGTCACAAAGGGGAATGGTTTTTCATATTCAAATCCGTTTTGGATTATAAAAGGTTGCACTATTCATGTGACACATTTGAGCAGAATCAAATTTTGGGAGGAAATGAACATTCATTGAAATTTTACGCGTATGAAATGGCTCAGTAAGTGTAACAGTCTCAGGACTTAACAACACTCAAAAATCCCATAATAGACTTAACTCGTTTCTTGAACCGACGTAGGGTACGTAAATATAATATGGCATTACAGTAGGCATTATTTCATTCCTTTCAAAAGTTAACTTTATGATTCCAGCCTTTTATATCAAAGACTTTAATTTTCAACAGAGCTAGAGTGGGTAAGCGAGGTAAGGGGAGGATGGTCATGCTGGACGAAATAAAAGGAGGAAAATATTTTCGTATTTCTATAACAGTTTATTGCACTGTGGGTTTTAGGCTGTCACTCTTTGTCCCTACAAAACTTGCCGTAAGTCATGAGTCCGAATAAATATTGTGAATCCACTTCTTTTCCAATATTTCCCTGCGTATGTTGAAAAGATTTTTCAGTCCAATTGTCAGGCAATAATTAAAGTTTTCATTATACAAGTACATGTATTTGGTTTTTTGTGCTAAATTTATTGTTTCATTTTTTATTAGTTTAAATTACTTGTTAACTTGGTGCTAAGTTCCAGCTTAATTTTAGCTTCAATATTAATATATTATTTGTTATGATATTGACTACACTCCCATTCATAAATATGATCTATCTATCAAAGGGAAAATGTAAACGTGCGGATGATTTAAATTACTATTATCCTCCCCTCCTGAATAGTTGTGAAAAGTGTCAAAATTGTGAAGTCGTTGCTTTTTAATTGCTTATTGCAGGGAAGACGTCATATAGGAACACATTTTATGTGGAGCTCCAAAAATAGAGTTAAGATGAATCAATGTTAGTGTTCACTGAATGGTTCTACAAAAATTATGAAATTATATCAATAATGGCTTCAATAATTGAGTTACATGCACGTTGCCCTCTGTATTTCCATGAAACCTACAGGCCTATCACGATCTTAATGATGCTAACTAAGTCGGCAAACGGAAGAATTAAAACCTCAAGACATTGACCAAAAACGTTTCAGATTAGAAACCCTATAGCCCTTACTGACATTTTTGCTGCCTGCCGACCAATATGCCGACCCTTCCCGAAATTTGTTCTCACGACTGGGTTCATAGTAGTAGTAGTATTTTTGTTTATGGGGTGCATCGACGGCTGAGGTCATTTTGCACCACGTCGAAACTTTTAAAAACCACAGTTAGGGTTTAATAAATAAATAAATAAATAAATAGATAAATATATAGTAAATACAAATGACATCGGCAAGAATAAAAATACCACGGCTAAAGTTGCCTCATTAGGCCAGTTTCCTTTAAAAATAATAATACCTTGCTTAAAGAGTTGGGGTCATCTCCTAATATTTGTTCCAAATCTCCCCTTACATGGAACTTTTCTCTGGCCCTTCGATATTTTTGGCACTGCGTAAGAATATGATTCATTGTAAGGGGCAGGTCGCACTCATTGCAGCGCGGTTGCACTTTTCCCTCCGTGAAGAGGTACGAGTGTGTGAGGGCAGAGTGCCCTATCCTCAAACGCGTAATCGTGACCTCTTCCCTCCGATTCTTACGGATGGAAGAGGGCCATGCCGAAACAACCGGTTTTATCTCCCTAAGTTTATTATTTATTAGGGACCGCCAAGCTTCTTTCCACTGGTTCAGGACATTATGCCGCAAAGCGGCCTTTATGTCCTCCACCGGTACCAAAGGATGATCGGACTCATTTTGGTCCAGGGCTTCCTTCGCTGCTTTGTCGGCTTTTTCGTTGCCAGGTATTCCCACATGACCAGGAATCCACATAAAGGATACCCTGGTCCCCTTTCTCTGAAGGGATAAGAGGCTATGGTGGATCTCTTGAACTATCGGGTGCATTGATGAGAACACCGAAATGGATTTTAGAGCGCTCAACGAGTCCGAACAGATGAGAAAAGAGCCGTTATTATCATTTAGGTGTTTTAGGGCGGTTCTTATGGCTGACAGTTCGGCTGTTAATATACCGCAAAGCGTGTTCAATTTTTCCCTCACGACTCCATGGTAGCGGGAGACGACTGCATAGGCACATGCGGACGCCGAATTCGACCCATCGGTGTAGACCGGGACGAAGTCCGGGTGCGATCCGAGGAAGGCGTTAAAGAGTCCTTGGTATTCTGACTCGGTCGTGAACGCTTTACAGTGCGCATGAGGCAACGACTTCATATCCGGCTTTGGTGTTAGCCAAGGAGGATGTTTAGCATAGGCCACAGGGCACACTTGAGGTAAGGTAAAATTGAGTGCCTGGATAAAATCAGTAAAACGAACGGCCAAGGGCCTAGTTGCCCTTCTTCGCCTGTTAAATATATCTAAAAATCTTGGTTTAAAAAGAATGTTAAAACATGGGTGCTTGGTCACGGATAAAACTTTACAGGCATAATTTCCCATCAAAATCAACCTTCGGGTTGCTAACGAGGGTTCACCTGCGTCAGCAAGTAGGCTGGGGACTGGGCTGGTTCTAAATGCCCCAGTGGCCAAACGTATCCCGGCATTGTGGACACACGTCAGGGGTTTCAAATAGGACTCTCGTCCTGACGAGTATATTATGGAACCGTAGTCCAGCTTAGAACGGACCAAGCCTCGATATAATAAAAGCATGGTAGAGCGATCTGCTCCCCATTTGGAGTGGGTTAAAAACCTTAGGACATTTAGGGTCTGGCGACACCTCTCCCGTAATACCCGTATATGCTCCCGCCAGTTTAGTTTTTCGTCCAGGATCATGCCGAGAAAGCGGATGGACTCAACAAATGGGAGATTTCTGCCCAGAAGGCATAAGGTCGGTGGTATGTGCTGTCCGCGAAGACGGTGGAAATGAACACATTTCGTTTTCTCCGTGGAGAAGCGAAACCCGTTCCTTCGCGACCACTCTCCCAGTTTGTTCAAGGTGACCTGGGCTTGCCTGGACGCGTATGCCAGTCTTGTAGAACGGCAGAAAATAGCCAGGTCGTCAACAAATAGCGATGCCATCACCGGGGCATTCCGTGAGAAACCATTTATATTCACTCTTGGACATGTAAAATATCTTGAAGGAAAACTAATTACTAGATTGAGATCTTAAAAAAAGTACTCACAGCAAGTGAAAATTAAAATATTTATGCAAAATAGCATGAAACAGCCCTAAGAAAGCAACTGAAATCCCCCATACCGAATAAAGATACCATTACCGTTATAATGTGATGATTATAAAAAGAACGATCAAAGCTAGGCATTGGCAGAAGCAGGAAAAAGAAACGTCTAAACAAAATGACTTTGATGAAAACAGACTACTAGCTGACAAAATTGTGAGTACTAAGTGAGTAACTAAGTAAATAATTTCATCAAAGAGTTCAAATTGGCTTTAGATAATCATTCTAAGCCTCACGTTTTCTGGTTGACATAAATATTACTGATTGCTCTAGGGAAAAGCATGAAAACGACAACAAAATAAACTGCCCTATTAATGGCTGGCCTGGAGGTTCTTAATACAGAGTACATTAAGCACTATTAGTCAAGCATCAACGATTCCAGTTGACATAAAATTAATTTATTACGGAAAGGGACGAGGAAGAGAGAGGGAGGAAAGCTATGGAGAGAGAGGGATGGAAGAGATGAAGAAGGAATGAGATTGGAGCAAAGGAGAAGCGAATGGGCGGAGGGGACGACAGTGAGAATGAGAGAATGGGCGTGGAGATGAGATGAGGAAGGCGGAGGGGCGCAGTCGATTAGAATGATTCTTAGTCCCTCGGCCCCCAATCTGCCCTTCCCCGCGCGCCGACGCGCCCTTTCAAGTCTTCCCGAGAGCCTCCTCCTCACCCCTCCCACACACACCACTCGACGTCCCGCCCCTCCTCCCGTCACACGCCAACCCCTGCCGGAGAAGAGAAAAAAAAGAAGATACACTTCCACCCCTTATACAGGCGGGTGAGAGAGCGAGCGGTGGGGAAGGACATAGGGATGAGAGAGCAAGACAACCCCCCCCTCTTCCCCGCAACCCCTCCCCGCACCCCCATCCCCTCCTCGCACTCCGCATAACGCCGCAATCCCTCCGTTCCAAAGAAGAAGAGAATCTCCAAGGAGGGACCAAAAAACGACACTTAAATCCCACTCTCCAGAAATAAATGAATGTATTTGTATTCGAGTAAGTTGCCCGGGGTAAGGAGGTGGAAGAAGGGAAAAGGGGTGGGCGAGCGAGAGCGGGATAGGAGGGTGTGATGGGAAAGGGTACGGGAAGGGGGTTGGGTGGGTAAGGGGGGGCAGGGAGATCCACGCCGCCGGATGGTTAAAAAGAAGGGGTACTGACGGCGGGCGGGGGAGTTAGGGAGGTCAAAGAGAGCCATGGGTGGTGGTTCTGTCGGTTGAGGGGGGGAGGTGGTTTCGGAGGGGAAGAGGTTTTAAAAAAATAAAGACGAGTGGGAATTCTAAGAGAAGAAGGAGAAATCAGAAGCTAGATGGCGGAGAAGGAAGAGGAGCAGGGGGTGGCCGGGTGTCGGCTTTCTTATGGCATTAGGATTGTGCTCCCGCAAGATATTTGATGAGGATGGAGAGGGAATGAGGTCGGAGGGGGGTGGGAGGGTTGGGAGCCTGGCGGACTTTAGGATGGGTGGGAGAGACGAGCGTTGGGTTGCGGTGATGGAGGGGGGGTAGGGAGATTGGATAGACACTTGAAGGGTTGAGAAAGACAAAAGGGGAAGGAAGGAAAGAATTACCGCCGATCCCTCTTTTATTTCTCCCCGACGTGCGGCTTTTCGGGCGTCCTATGTATGAGCTCGCATGTATGTGCCCCGGAGATTGGAGTCTTGCGCTGAGCCCGAAAATGGAATCGGCCCCCGGAGGGGGGACGGGGAGGTGGGGGGACGGAAGAAGAAGCTCTTCCCGGAGACGCAAATCGCATTGCCCATTTGGGAGGGATTCCTTCGCCATCGCCTCTGCCCTCCCCCCCAAACCATACTCGCAGCGGCGAAAACAAACCCTCAAGAACCAATGCTTCCGATTCAGTCTCCTTCCCCCCCTCCTCCCGCACACTCCCACCCCCCTCTTCCCCTCCCACGGCCACCCCTCATCCCCATAATTGTCCATCTCGTCTCCGAAGAGTCTTAGCGTAGCATAAAAATTTTAGCGTGCCCGAAACGCCGTCATTAGTGACTGCGCGTGAGAGGTTCAATGTTTAACCCCTCGGAAGGCGAGGATTTTTTCTACCCCCGTCTCTCTTCTTCCCTTTCAGGAGAAGCTGAGAGATATTTCCTTATTTTTTACCATCTTCCATTACTTCTCCCAGATGATGTTCCTCGGATGGAGTTCGCATCGAGGCTTACGCGCTAAAGGTCTTTGAAGGACTCGTTGACGAATCTCGAGAGGAACTCGGGAGAAATTGGTGGTATTAGTGGGTGCACCGCTAATGGAACGCTCACCATGGACTGAGAGAACAAGGAAAAATGTATGTAGATTAAACGGTCGCAGAAACCCCTAAAGCAAGGCAAACGAGGAATCGTAATAACTATGCCCGATTCCCTGAGAGTCACTCACTCCACACGTGAGATTGTCACGCTCCAAAATGAAGCATGGCTGAAAATGTACGGAAAGATTATTCTTATTTTTGGACCAACCAAGCTAAAATAATAATCATTATTCAGTATGTACCTCCGGAATTCAGACTTATTTTAATAAATAAATAAAGAAAGAAAAAACTCAAGCTGAATAATAAAAATTGAAAGTGATTTAAAAATATTGTCTAGAGCCTGAACCTGCCAAGAAATCTATTCCCGTTATAGACGTCACCTCTAGATTACAGAGTCCTGAGTAATCTTGGGTTCGGTTTTTGAAACATAGAGATATATTGTAACATTTCGGGCTATTCCAGGGAATAGAAATTCTTTCGCAGCAATAAATAAATAATAAACAGCTACCTTACATTTTTCAATTCCAACTGGGTGGATTTTACTAGCCGATACATCCGGCTTCTCTCTGCAAAAGAATTCTACTTCAATTTTTGAAGAATGGAGTACTAGGGCTAGACGATGCGTAGCTAAATTCAAAGAAACTGCGGGAAATGCCAACGGAGTCATCCACTAATACGTATCACAATGCAAACGTTTCAAAACGCAAAAATCATCCCGATCAAGTCAAATGATTTTGACACTTTGAAAAAGTTGCATTGCAGCCAGATTTTACACAAAAATTTCTAAAAGTAGGAGCAAACATTTATATAAAGTAAATTAGCGTATGCCTACATTACAGTAGATTAAAAGCCTAAGTCCGCACGACTATCCACGGTCAAAGAGATAATAAAAATATGTTTTTGATGATAAAGAGGCTAGTTATAATTCTTAAAATTATGAATGAAGGACAGTTTGTGTAAACGTTTTTGGTCATTTAAGTACACGTATGTACAATTAAGGAAAGGCTACATACGTCCATACATAGGTTCGAGTTAATGAGGGACTAAAATATTTTTACGGCTCCCAAATTTTTCCCTCCTTGATTTTCAATTTTCCACTATCTTTGAATTGTTTCCCCTCCCATTTTAGCCCAAAGCCACACAGATTTGGTTACCAAATAGAAAGGAGATTAAAGGAAACAAAAACAAACAAGCCTACGGGGATATGTATAGCATCCCTTCAGAACTACTCAAAACTTTAGGAAAAAGTGGAGGGAAGAGTTTGAATGGGATCATTCGTGGTATCTATGATGAAGGAATTTGACCAGAAGAATTCGTTGAATAATTGTCAATTACCATCGCAAAAGCTAAGTGGATGCAGGCAATACTGAGAGGCAATAGGATGATGAAGATAGTGACAAGTAGAGAAAGTTAGGTAAAGCGAGAAAGAGAGAGAAAAATAGTGCGCATTTTAGATTAAATTAAGATGGGTAGTAAGTGTGTACAGCTAATGAATGAGTTATCATAATATAGTATTAGGTTTAAGGATATTTCGTGACACGTTAGTCAAGGATTAGCATTCGGAAGTGCTTAGTGCTATGGTTTGTCAAAAGCCTACCCTAGCACTATAGACTAGTGGTTATTATGATGCACAATATGTATTGCACGAATAGAATGGTTTGAGGCGTCATTTTGTGGAAGTGATTCATATCGGAAAAGAAAATACTCAGTTCTTCCACATATATTTTATTATAGACAGCTGTTATGTGTGTATAATTAAATATATGTGGAATAACTCGTACATTCAGATATCATGCTTTTAGCAAATCGACACGGTCCGAATGTAAAATGGTCTAACGCTTTCAAGCAACCACACAAGTAATATTAGGAAAAAATGTAACTCCATAGTTTCAGTCGTTGGAATAAATTGCTACGGTCTTCAATACCTAATCGGGTGTAAAATATGTACAATAGTTCAACTCTCATTGAATTATATCATTCCTAAGAATATGAGCTCAAAGATATACAAAAAAACATTTCTATAAGCAAGACGGCACGTTGATTATTCCCACGTTCCGAAATTCATTCTCTTATTCTGAAATGTTTCAAATATTCACACTTTTTCAATACGCTTATCTTACAATAAGTGGTTTGACTAACACAATAAATGTGAAGAGAAAGGGGGTAATCGAACGAAATGAATTCGCTGAAATGTTGTAAAAGACAACTTCTTTTTCATTCCTTTCCTAACGAGTAATTTTTAATGGACCATTGTATTCATCCATCATTCGCTTCTACCTGCGTTAATTTTTTTTCTTCAAAAGAATACTTTAAATTTCATAGTTTTATTTTATCTCAAGCTCGATCCTTACCCCAATTAATGACTTAGTGGCGCAAATGTGGCGGAAATGAGGCACGTTGACGAAGGAGAATTAAGAAGGCGGCAAGATTACCGACATTAGCAACACAGGAAAGTAAAACCAAACCCCACTGTATATTAATGAAAACTCTTAAGTATCCAGATATTTTGCTACTATTTTGACTTACAGGGGCCGTGCAATAAGTATCGTGACTGGTTCGCTATAGCCTCAACAGAGCGGCGAATGGGGGTCCGACCGGTCGGTTCGGTAGAGGGGTCCCCCACAACTCAGGCGCACTTTATTTCAGTCACCTCCGGCCATGCGTTGAGACAAGAGGTGGATTTTTGTGACGTGTGATTGTTTGTGGTGTCGTCGCGCCAGCTTGGAACGCACCGTCGAACAACGCTACGCTGTGAAGTTTTGCGTTAAACTCGGGAAATTCACGTGGGAGACCCTTGAACTCATTAAACAGGCTTATGGGGATGATGCCTTACGCCGCACAAGAGTTTTTGAGAGGCACAAAATGTTTAAGGAAGGCCGGGAGCTCGTCGAAGATGAGCACCGCGTCGACGAGGACGCCCGACGACCGCTCGAACCGATGCTCAGGTGGCCAAAGTGAAAAACGTTTGGGACTCTGACAGGCATTTAACCATGGGAGCGAGGAACAAAAATTGTCGCGGGTGGAAATTTCGCAAGAAATTTTGGACTGCGTCCAGGAAGATTAAGGTTTTCTCGACAGCGTTATTACCTCAAAGGATTGCTCAAAAGGAGCTCAAAGGATATCGGTTCGACTCCGAGGCGGTTCAAGCGGCGGCGACAAAGGCTCTCAACAGTGTTCCGGAAACCAACTTCCAGCAGGCCTATGACGAGTTGTAGAAGCGCCGAATTAAGTGTATCGATGCAGGTGGAATGTATTTTGAAGATTATTAAGTGATTGTAATGATAACTGCAATAAATTTTGCTTTTTGGAACTAGTCCCGATACTTATTGTACAGACCCTGTTTATCTTTCATGGAGGAGTAATTTTATATGACATTTTCTATGCTTGGGTAGTAGTGAAGCACTACGAAAAGTGGACACAGCTGGCCAACCTAAATGGTGTGTATCTGCAATTGAATTTAGTTTAACACTGAATTTTTAAACAATAAAAGAATATCATAAATTTACAGTGATATGGTATTATAAAATGATTGAAGTACCACAATAGTTCGTTACACTGGGCTCCTGATTTCACCGTTTGTATAGGATCTCCATCGTCGAAGTGCATTTATTTAGGTGTATACTTACTGAGTCACATTATGTATCACATCAGAATGTGATGTTCAGCATCCTTCATCCCATGAATATGAGGCATAAACGCAAGAGCTACGGAACTGTGGTAATACAAAAATACCATCGATAAAATACTGAAGTTTTGATAAAAATGCTTAATTATAGTGACACACATGCTCAGGGTTTGAGCTGACTCTTTTATGAGATATTTAAATGTGTGGCTTAGTAACTTTAAACATTTGTTTGTGAACTGTTCACACGTTTCAAGATAGCACCTTAAATTAGCCGAGAAATTTCTATGTAAAAAGTTATTTTTTTGCCATAAAATTTTTATTCCACGAGTTAAAAATAGTACTCAATCACGAAAATATTAGAAAATTTAATGTTTTTCTGACATAGGTAAAATTAATTTTCAGACGTTATATTTGGCAAATAAAATACCCTTAATAATGGCGATTAAATGGTTATTGCTGAGATATTGAACCAGTAAGGGGAGAATGATATCCCAGAATCAAGGATACAAGGGAATTTTTTTGCATTAGCACATCAAATCTTATTTTGATTGCGTAATTTGTCTTTAGGGTAACAGATTCTCAACTTCCTTCCCCATGAAAGCAAACCCATATTTGGTTAACTCACACTTCTTCCAGCCCCGATTTTGCTTCCTTTTTCACTCTGATCGCTTTTACACATCTACGTATTGAATCAGTAAAAGTGTTATAAAAATTTGTTTCGATAAGCATAGTTGCCGATCAAGATACTAAAAATACGAAAAATTCATGAAAAAGATTGTCACTCGACTCAAACAATCGAGCCACACATTTATCTTCACCCGGAACCTTCGTTTTCATTTCGTCTAGTATTGACATTAAAAGCATCGCTGCTACATAGAAAAAACTGTGCTTGTAATTTTGTAAGAAACCAAATGGGTTCACAATACGCAGAATATGAAACTGGAATACCAGGCTAGATACACCCGATAAAGCGCTTTAAGTTCTCTCCGCCTTTGCGGTCACTGAGTGTGTGATTCAGTTTCTTTGAAAGTATTCGGTTTATAGAATTTCTCTTTGAACTCAGGTTACCATTTCCTTAGAATGCTTAAAGTGTAATGCAGAATAAGGCTCATTTATTCAGTGGCATTATTTGTAAACCTATTTCAGTAAAGCTACAAAGATGAAATATACAGCTACATTATACGACAATGTACAGTTTTGGTACAGCGGCGTGAATATATAAGTTCTGGATTCTTCCCAAAGACTAATTGCTACATATTTAAGGTTAGTCTAGTTAAGCAGCGAGTAACATGCCTCCAGCTGATCATAATTTCTAACACCGCCATAGAAATGGGTTTGTGTAAAACTCTGGCGGGGGAGACCCAGGGAAATCCGATGATGATTACCTTAAATATGAGTTTTGGACATTATTAAATTGACAGTTACATATGAGACCTACAGGGGTAAGACTATTGGACACATATTTAAAACTTTAGCAACTAATCTAGGGTTAGAAACTGTTTGGCATAAAATTAAGACTTGTCTCTCAAATCGACTAATCGTATGTGCTAATTAAAGAAAGGAATTAAATTTTTAAATAATATTATCTTTATATTTTGGCTGACGTATACTTGATTCTCAACATTCATACGAATGGGATCCTAATTAAAAATTGAAAATGTTTTTTGAATTATTGACTAATATCATATTTTCAAAGAACTACTGTTCTTTCGTAGAATATGTCATTTAATGTACCGTAAGGTGTAATGATTTTCACTTGTTGCGAAATAATAGACCGGGAACTGCTTTCGAACTAGTTAATTATGAGAAAAGGGCGATTGCAAAAATATAAGGAAACACAGACAGTACGGAAAGTAGGGAATTTCTATATCAAACATTGACCATTCGCGAACAAGTTAAGGATTAGGGGAAACATATGGAAGGATTCGGGTAGAATTCGGGTAAAGTTCGACCAAAGCGGGGACAAGTACTTTTTGAAGATATGGTTGAGCTAATTAGGTTATCCCGAAGGATTTGAAAAACTGGTACATCCTCTGGATTTTTGTTGCGCCTGACTTGTTCTGGTTACATCGTTGCGATTGGATAGACGATAGGCGTGGTGTTGATGAAAGAAGAAAAACATTATGTCGAAGATACTTTGAAGTCCCGCAGGGTCTGCATAATTTTGGTCCACGCTAGACCCTTTATTTTTCCTCATTCCTAACGCTTTAATGCCCTCCAATGGCCATCGGTGACCGATGCGCCCCTGCAATCCCAATGAGTCTATCTCAGCCTGTTTTCATTTATGAGAATTAAAAATTTAAAAAGTCCAATGAAAATATGGCTAATGAATGCGACCAGAAGTAAAATGGATAAAATACAATACATAGTTTTAACCTTCCCCTTGCAAAACTGGGACTCTGTCACGTTTAAATATTAAAACTAAAAATTAAATCAAAATACCTAGGGTTTTTGCTTCTTATTGTGGAGTTAATAGAAATATTTCAATTTTTTTTCTCAACTCCTTCTCATTTCCATTCTTATATAATAGTTCGGTGTTACTCGCATTCTTTTCTGATGGCAGCAAACTGCAGTACCACATTCATTTTAATTTTACAAACTTCAAAGATCAAATAAATTTGCAATTAGGTCTTGTTGACTGCGCACCAACAATAGAGTTACTACGAGGAGTGGAAGAAGCAGTATACTAAATAAGAACTCTGGAAAGAAGACGGCCACACCCTATCGGCACATTTGGAAACACGATGGCATAATGAGCAGCGCCGTTGAGGGAAAAGGGAATGGAAACACCTACAGAGAAAGAACCGGCATGATACAACATTGCACAAGTAATGACAACATCAAAGAGCAGAAAGTAGTAGGCATGGAGAGAAAAGCCAATAGAAGAATTGAGTGGAGAGCTGCGTCAAACCACTCTAAGGCTTCGTTATCATCACTCTTGGTGATGTTAACGATTGCGTCTATTAAATACGCTTATGTGCTTCCACGGGAAGAGTTGGTCTCCGAGATTAAAATAAAACTTTATCCACCGGTGGGCACATTAAATGTGAGAAAGGGCTCTAGGGGTTCAACTTTGCTAGAAGTTAGGCGTAATTTTTCTCTTTCGGCCTTATCGCTAGGCCCCGATCCCACCTCACTCGCCTTGCCCAACCCAGGATCACAGCACAACTCCCGTACCTCTTATGCCGAGGGGTTATTTCGCTCCGATTACCTCCGCTCCTCCTCCCGCCCTCTCTATCTCTCCCTCCAAATCCCTCTCCAGAACTTGTCCTCTTCCTCAACCGAAGCATTCTTCTTCACTCCCATGCCCTCTTTTGATTTTACACGACCCGCATGAGCTTATTTGCACCTGCGCTCGCTCCCTCCACGCTTCATTATACTACGCCTTGGATATCAGGGTCCTTTCAACTCGATGAGTAAGTACCTACATCGCGGCGAAGAATATTCTAACGCTGCCACACTGCTTGCAGTTTCATCTCATTTTAACGTGAAAGGTGATCGCAATTTATTACAGAACCATCACTTACGAGACCACCGGGTGGGACTTACGTGAGTAAATGTGAGGAGACTCGCGGCATGGAAGAAGAACGAAAATTCCAGTCGTGTCTTTTGGAAGGCCTAAGTATTTTCCTTAATCAAAAGTATTGGAACAAAATGTCAGGGATGTACACGATTAAATATAGTTCACTCATGACTTCGCGAATTTTAGGTAAGCCTCACGGTAAGACTTAGGGGAGACGCCTTGGAACAGATTAATGATATTCGCTAACGCAGTATTAATTTCTTCAACCTATATTTATTTCTGTTGTGTCATAAATTTACAACCGACAGAACTGCACTGTGGTTGTAAATAGAAGTTTCAGTTTTTCATCCCTGCCTTAAGCGTTTAATGCAGAGTATGTCGAAAACTGCCAATGAAATCAGCACACTCTGGTTTTCCTCAGAGATCCAAATGGATGGCTCATACATGCATGAGATGGCTCATAGGTGATGGATTTGTCATGCTTTAAGTAAAATAATTTGAATTAATATTTCTAATTCAGTGGGGTCTTAAATCAAGCGATGAATTCAAGCATGAAATATTTGACACTACAAGAACATATTCGACTTACGTCGAATCGATTGACACAAAATATAAAAGTGGCATTTGTATATTGTACGTAATGTAATTATTTCTTCACATTTAGGTTTATTTCAAAAATTGAGTCCTGGTTTAAACGAGGGTATTATTTTGTATGGCACTGGAATAAAACGTCCTGGTTTTTCCATAGGTCACCTCCGCAGTTTTATATATATGCTTAATTTTTTTGAGAATTCACTTTCTGTAGCCCATAATAGGCTAATGAAGCCTCACATTTGAATCGTTACCTGAGGGTGTGTGATACAGATAGTTACGTCATCATCCATTAGGATACCTGATGATCATTAGCGCTGGAAACATTGTATGTAAGCGGAATTCGAATTGCCATTCGTGTTGTTTCCAACATTTGTGGTCGTGCGAGGGAAAATTCTACCTAATTTCTCAATTTTAGGTGGACAATACCACTCATCGTCGCAATATTTCTGGGATAGGTACATTCCCTCTGTGTTAGCGCTTCCAGAGTGGAACTGCAAATTTCAATTTTTTTTTATACGTATTTTTAATCAAACATTTTCAGTTGTCACATCCATCATATCGCCTTCCCCAGAATATGGATTCAGAGATCATTCTCGGCCTAAAAATTTGAGAGATACGTATTGTCCACCTCAGGAGAAGTGAGTCCGACCAGGTTGACCCTAATGCAATGGAAGCCATCGGGTGGAACTGATGTAGAGGCATCCACCTTGACACCATATCATGCTTAGTTCGCCCAGGGGACCCGTTTCCCTTAGCCATCAACATATCCCTCACTTCCGGTAATGGAGGAGTGCGCGTTGATCAAAACTCTCCTTCGCTCGTTCTTCCCTGTGCTTTCTCCTCCACCGCAAGGGCGCCTCGCGGTCCTCCTTCCTCAAAGCCCCCCTCTTCCCCCTCTCTCTGGTCTCTCTCCCCCCGCCCGCTCACCACTACGCCTTACCCGCCGCATTTTCCACCGTGCGGTGTCTCCTGCGCTCGCAGAAGACGCCATGGCCTCATGAAACATTCATCCGGCCGCTCTCCGAAGATGGCGCTTGCAAATACTCCCACCCCCGCCGCGAACTCTCCGCCACCCTATCCCTCCACCCGCTCCCACGACCCCGTCACTCGAGAACCTCCTCTACCCCCTCCCACCCTCCCGCCAGCCCGCCTTCTCTTCACTATCCTTCCTCCGCTGCAGCTAAGTCGAAACCCTTTAAAGCCCTTGCTATAGGGATTGTGGGTGGAGCCCACTCTTCTCCCATCCCCCGCACACCATCTAGCCGCCCTTCCTATTTTCTTCCTCCCCAACCTCCTCCACTCCGTCCGCGATACCCGGCCTATACTCCTCTTCCTCCCCCCTCCTCACCCCAAACACACACACACGCCCGCCCTCCTCATCCTCCCCCGCAGCCGCAAGTTCCGCTCGGCCCGCTCCTTCCTTCGCCGCGCGTCGGCGGCGAACCGCCCCAACTTATCTCCAAACTCTCTCCTTGAGACCCCTCAACACTCCCGAGAGCACCACTCTCCTAAGCCGATAACGTTTGCCGAGACCTTTTTCTTATCCCTCTCTCTTCCTCTCTCCCCCCCCACATCACCTTGCCCCCCTCCTCCCCCCTTCATTCTCCCTCCCTCAACACCACCACCCTCCGAAGGTCTCCTCTCCACCACCACCGCCCGGTACGAACGGCCCGATCCCCCGCTCCGCCACAATCCCGGGGCCCGTTTTAATGTATTAAAGGCACGATGATTTATAACGTGCTTTTTGTATGGATGATGGAGAGGAGGGAGAGGTACGGGAAAAGCGGAGACTCTCCCGTCCGCGGCGATGCAAATGAATAATCATGGCGCGGATTAATTGTCTCAACCCCGACCCCCCCACCTTCAAACCCCATCCCACCGTCGAATCTACGAATACACGCGGCAGAGACGGTTATTGATTT
Source organism: Hetaerina americana (assembly GCF_022747635.1). Lineage (NCBI taxonomy): Eukaryota > Metazoa > Arthropoda > Insecta > Odonata > Calopterygidae > Hetaerina > Hetaerina americana. The sequence continues at coordinate 1,597,074 of NW_027287461.1, read as the reverse complement.
GCTTCCTCGGGAAATTAAACGTTAACTTGCTGAAACGTTGTTGCATTGACCTTAACGGCGATCTAATACTATTTGGATAATTATTTTGAAAACGAATAGGCTTTAGAATAATTGCTCAAACCGTATTCAATATCTTGGAGCCAATCTTCGGATAAGTTCTACGTCACGCATTGGAATTATAATTAGCAATAGTGCAATGGATGATGGTTTCAGTAGCAGTCAAGTAGCCGATGGACAACAACATAACAGTAAAAATATGCAGAGATAATGTTTCAAGCATGAAAAGAAGAGAAGGAATATCGAGGATGATAAGATAGGACAACATGTAAATGGCAAAACAAAGAGTATGATGAAAGCTCAAAAGAAGAAGATTAGCAATAGTCTAATGGTAAAGGTAGGTTTTAAGTACCCACGCATTAAGCACTGCTTCACTTCTCGATTCCTGATTTCCGCGAATATCAACACCAACACCCTGAATTGTATATGCATTCCAACATGAAAATGATACATAATTCGACAGATAGTGCCAGTTTCGCTCATTAATATAGGCTAGTATGAGAGATTGCATAAGATTGGATTAAGGAACAAAGTGACACTTTCAAGTACCAGTTGGAATCAAAAATAATTGGCTTGTATTGCTACGTGTCACTCGCGATTCCGTTCGAAGAGAAGTTACAAGCAGGTCTCGAACCGTAGTAATACCTTACATTCATGACTGCCTCTGATTAAGTCGGGGTATGGACCTAGTCGAAATCTGATACCGAGAGCACTCCACAAAGACCCCCGACCAAGTGGGAGGGCTTGGTGAGGGGAGAGGAGAGCAGGCGGAGAAGACATTAGGCGTCCAATCGTCTCGTCGTAAGCAAACGGACGCATTCTTCTTTCAGGGACTTCCCTCGTCTTCAGCCCGGTCGCCGCTGCCACAATTCTCAAGAGCGCCTCAACAACATGAGACGAGGGAAGGAAGAGCCCCTCCCCTCCCCCCTGCTGTGCATAATCCGCAGGCATTGCCCTACTCAGTAACCGCAGCTTGGAAATAATGCCAGAAATAGTCCCCACCGGGAGGGAGGGTGGGGAATTCAGCGAGAGGAAGGGGGCGAGAGAAGTGGCGAGCGAGAGGTTGAGAGGACGAATGGGTCGAGGTGAACAGATAGATAGATATGCGGGAGCGGCAAATAAGGAGCAAATTAAAAATGTATACCTAATTTTCAATTCCTTACATCGGACTAACGTCAATAAAAGTCGGTAATACAGAATTCAGTGCCTTGATTTCCGCTTTAATGCAATGTTACCAATGTTTCAAAACGTATAAAGAAGGAAAATCTCTCAGGACGGTGTGTGAGAACAAATTAGTTTTCCATTTGAAATGGAAAATATTTTAGAAATAATTAACAAATATCATGTTTAATCACCACTGATTTATGCTAGGTTTTAATCATCTGTCAAATCACAATTTTGTATTTGTTTCTCTAAATATTTCTTTAAACAATTTTACTAACTTTGACCAGCCTAATGCACTTTTCTTCTCCGTCTCTTATTGACAATAGCCTAGCAAACTTATGACTCTAAGCAAATTGTTTGTTCTTTTAATGGCATAATAAATGACTCACTTGATATTCATTTCATTCATGAAACCTTCCATGACCATAAATTTAAATATACCGAAGATGCATACTGATTTCAAACATTTTATGAGCTTGAATACGTAGTGTGAAAAAGCGGATCGGTACAGGGTGAGGTGGAGAGATATATCGCCCCTAAAGCAATAGCATATTTTCAAAGTCAGCTAAAATGCACTTGAAGCAGACCACCTCTTGGGGCTTCTTGATGGAACTACTGACAAAATAAACTGTAATAAATTGGGAAGGCCACAGAGGCGACCAGTGTATTGTAGTCGCTGCGTCCCGAGAAGTTTATACGCGATGCTCCAAATCCTTCCACACCGCCACTTTTCCACTGCCGGCGCGCTTTCCCCCACGTGGGAGAACTTCAAATATCAAAATTAGCAATCGTATGCTTGGTCGCTGAGGAAAATGTTTTGATTTCCCATGCTGAAAGGATCAAAAAAATCCAGAATACATCAACAACGGCTATCTAAGAATACAACACATATCCTCATTAAACGTAAGCCCATAAATAAACAACGTGGGAGGTATAATATAAATTGAAATAAGACTTATTATAACAAGTCTAACGAGTCATCATAAAAGCAAAAGTTTGAGTTCCGTTGAAGCAGTCCTCTTCTTTTGGCACTGTTTCTTATAATGATTGTAACAATAATTCATTCACCACTGCATTAATTAAATAGTTTCGACAAAGTAATATCAAATCCATAAATGCATATGTAAATAAGTAATGCAGAGGTACAGTCAAGATATAATTACGCACAGAACTAGATCAATACCAGCATATTTCCATGGCAAATAATCTCATTGAAAAATACCCAACAAGATTTTAGTAAGGTTATTTGGAGAGATGGAGTTTTACTTTGATATTGAAAGTAAGGATATAATCAATTGTTTTCAGGTGAGGCGGAAGATTATTCAAAAAGATTTATTGGTATGGTGCGGACTTCTGCCTAATAGAGGGGGGCATTCCTTCTATGACGTATGTAAAGGGATTGACCGGAGTGATACTGGAGTTTAGAGGAAATAGTTTGGGATAGGTTTTAACAAATATAACTAACTGTCTTCAGTAGGAGAATACAGATCAGGGTTAGCCTTCTATATTTAGCAAAGTATGTATTGTAGGAGGCACGGTTATCAATGCTTACAATAATTTGCATAGCCCTTTTCTGAAATTTAAGAAGTATTTGACTGGCTTTATATACCCAGGATGATTACGCCATATCTAATTTGGGAGCAGAAATGCACAAAGAGAGCAATTGATAGAATGCTGGTTGATACAGTTTGGTGCTGTTTTTATCTACATATGTAGTATCGTAGTGATCCATTTATTCTCTGAAAAAATTGTCGGCGGATAACCTCATGGAGGATATACCCAGGGAAAGAAAATGGAAATATCTGCAACTGGGGCAGAGAAACACCGTTTTCGAATTATCGGGTTCATCGACAGGCAAGTTAATGTTTAAGATACTAATATCTGGCAAAAACTGGGAGGCAATTTTTCAATTCTCACACTATCTAAAATCTGGGGTATCTTGAGAAACGGTGGATTAACAAAAACTATAAACCACATTTGTCAACCCGAAGGACGGTTTGATTATTCACGGTAGACCTCACTTATCATTAATCGCTACGGCGTTTGAAATTAACCTATTACGTTATTAGAGGGACTAGTTCGTTTCTCTTCGCCTTCTACGTTTCCCTTATAAGATTTGTTAACCGAAAGATCACATAGTCCGTGCGAAGCTTAGTGAATTCAGCATATAAGCAAATTACTTAGTCGAGGAATACTATCAGAAATTTTCGATAATTCACAATGTTCCCACTTGGGCTTTAATTGTCCCTCACCAAGAGAAAAATTGAGTCATTTATAAGATAAAAAAAACTTGTTTTTCAACAACACATGTTTTAGACACAATTGTCGTCAAGTATGAAAACGTCAACTTCTCTTTTAAAGCTTAATCACTTCAAATCAAGTAAGACTTTTTTATTTGTCTAAAAGGTCCAAATAAAAGAATTTCTACGATGCTTGACAGAAATACGATAAATCAAAGACAGAATATTTTTAGCATTCATCTGACGGGAAATCAGTAATGCAACCGTACATTTTTTAAATGTTGAATATCAAACCGTTAAATTACATCAGAACAACAAACAATATGACCTTGATAACATTAATAGGTCCTGAGGTTAATGGATAGCTAATCAAGTATGAATAAACTTTTAATAAACGGAAAACCAACGGCATTACCACAATGACTTCGCGATTGGATGGTACTTCCTTAAGTTTACCAGATGAAATGCACAGATAATTTATCACATATCTTATTGTTATATCGTAAAAACGCTTAAGAATCATCAGGCAACGCTGACTCACCTTGTATAAACGTTGGCATTAAGAAGTTGATGAGTGGGCTCGAATTTCCACGATTCAATTTACAAGAGGTGCTAGAAGGAACGGTGGAATAGAATCTATCTCCATACCAGCGCATGGTACCTATGGCTGTTCTTCCGATGTTTTAGTGCCATCCCACGTAATATTCTTCACTCTGTTGTACACCATTCAGTCATGTCTTTCCATGTGTTCCAGCTTTTATATTTCGGCGCATCCTTTGTTTAACCATTCTTTCCAAGCTTTATCTGTCTCTCTTCTTAGTTCACTATCCAGTTTTCCATACAAATGTTTTCCCTCCATGATCTTTTGACTTCTGCACTTCCTTCTCTCCTCCATTTTATCAATCATCGCTGATGTTATCCATGGTTTCTTTATTCTCCTCCCTTTTCTGTAGTCTACCGATCTTTCCTTGTCTCTCCAAATGCCTTTTTTTATTCTCTCCCGCTGTTCCACTACACTCTCCTAAGTTATGGTATTCATTCCCTCATCTCCTCACACATATTCGCGCCGGTGTTCTCCTTATCCAATTCCTATAGTTTATTCGAATACCATTGACTGTCGCAGTTCTTTTTATCCTTTTCCGTCTTATCTCGATTTCTGCACAAAGAAGTACATGGTCTCTGTAAATATCTGCTCCAGAGATACCACAAACCCGTAACACTCCGTTTCATTACCCTAAGATAAATTCACGTAATTGTGAGCCCCCATGCATACGAGGTCTGTTAAATAGTATCGCGAATTTTGAATTTTCGCGGGTTAAGTATATTTGATTTTTTTGTAGCGTTGTGCTGGTAGTTATGTCTCTCAATTATGCCGAAAAGTTCGTCTATTTTGAATGTACAGTTAATTGTTGACGGCAGTTTTGCTTGGACGTGTTTTGGCTTGTCTTCGGTTTTCGCCTGTTCCAAAAAATGGATCAAGGAATCTGTATCAAATTTTGTATGAAAAACGAAATTAAGTGCGCAAACGCATTCCGAATGTTGACAAAATGTTACAAAATGTTCTCAGAGGACCGAGAAGATGTGAAGGACGAAGAGCGTGCCGGACACCCGAGCACGTCAACAACAGACGAAAATATTCATGAAGTGAAGATAATATTATTGGCCAATCGTCGAATCACCGTTAGAGAAGTTGTTGAGGAGCTAAACATATCGATTGGCTCGTGCCATTCGATTATTACCAATGATTTGGCCATGACACGGGTCGACGCGAAATTCGCACCAAAATTTCTCAATTTAGACCAAAAACAGCAACGCATTAACATTGCTAATGAGGACTTAGACTCTATCCGCGACGACCGAAATTTGCTCCAGAGGGTCACTACCCATGACGAATCATGGGTTTATGGTTATGACGCGGAAACTAAAGCTCAATCATCCCAATGGAAGCTTCAGCACGAGCCAAGACCGAAAAAAGCGCGCCAAGCTCGGTGGAATGTGAAAGTTTTGCTTACAGTTTTCTTCGATTGCCAGGGCGTGGTGCATCATGAGTTCTTGCCACAGGGTTTCCACAATTTCAGAAGTTTTTTTCTTATTGCTTCTCGCAAACGGAGCATAAATTCAAATGTATACTCCTTAATTCCCGTACAACCTTGTGGTAAGAACTCCTGAAGCTCTTCGCTAGTGTAATTGAAGAAAACTGTGAGCAAAACCGTGACATTTGATCGAACTTGGCGTTCTTTTTGGTCTTGGTTCTCTGGAGTTTTTCCATTGGGACGATTGGGCTTTGGTTTCGACATCATAACCTTATAGCCATGATTTTTCACCAGTTATGATCCTTTGAGCATATCAGAATCATCATGACGTCATTCAACAGCTCCTGAGCGATGCTCATGCGATGGTTCTTCTGGTCAAAATTAAGCAGTTTCGGAATGAACTTCGCTGTCACACGTCTCATACCCAAAACATCCGATAAAACTGCATGGCACAAGCCAAACGATATGCCAACATTCTCAGCACTTTCTCTAATAGTTATTCGACGATTTTTTAAAACAATATTCTTCACTGCTTCAACGTTTCATCTGTTGTTTATGTGCTGGGGCGTCCTGAACGAGGTTTGTCATTGACATCTTCTCGGCCATCTTGGAAGAGCTTTGACCACTTATAAACATTTTTTACTCATAGCAGACTAATCGTATACCACTATCAAGATTTAAAGTGTTGTGGAGCACTTCATTTCATTGTTTACACAGAATTTGATCAAAATTCTTCGATCTCTTTTTTTATTGCAGGAAATCGCCGAGCTCATCAAAACACGTATAAAATTTGTCTCTGTTAATAGCAAACTAAATATGCTATTTTGTTGAAACTGTAAACAAATGTTTTGAATATGTGTACCAACATAACAAAATAAAAAAAATTGTAAATCCAATGTATGTTGCCCACGAAATTTGAAAAGTCACCTTACTTTTTGGACACACCTCGTATACGTATCTGGCGACTTCTTCAAGTGCAAGTTGCATTCTATTATTAGTTTTTATAGACATATCTCCTGCATATTAAGACTAATTTAACCTGGAAAAGGATAGTGAAAAGTGGTCATTAAACACAGTTATGAATTCACAATAGAATTTATCGCCTCCATCAGGCACACCACTACAAATTAAAAATTTTGAAGAAGGGGCCATTTGGCTCCTAAGTAGGCGCGTACTGCCATACGTGCTTGAACGTGGCTCACTAGGATATGCAGTCGTCTTTCCTCCAATTCTTCCTCCGCTCGACCCTTGGAGCTACCTGGAAGCCTCTAGGTTTATGGTTAGATTCCCCCTCTATCCTTCCTCTTTGTCCTTATCCGCTTCTCGTCCAATGCACTAATACTCCCAACCCCTAATTATATTGACACGAAGTATCCTTAAACGTCACACTGAATAGTACAACAATTCATTCTTTATTTTTGTATACTTGCACAGAAATTTGAAATAGCGAATTTGTATTTTCACAGGAGAGCGAAGATTACTTTGTTGTAAGTAAACTTATTATATATTTAGTTATAAATGGGAACAACCTCCATGTTCATTAATGAGCACTGATTCTTATTTTCTTCATTTTTCAAACTCATTATTTGACCTGTCTCGGCTAAGCACCAATTAATCAAATTCATTTCTGAGTTCCCTCTTCTATCTTAATTTTTCAGATTAATAAAAGATCTATATATAAATTTAAATATTGATGCTCCTCTGAAATTAAATCATTTAGAGAATAATGTGTATTTTGAGACGATTGAGACCCGGGGTCTAAACGTTTGTCCTCACTGCAGGACAGGTGCCTGATAGCTGAAAAAATATAATTATATTTACAACGGCAAGAGGTAGTAGAGTAATTCATTTCCCTGATCATTTTACAAACAGATTCCGCCGAAAATGTTTTTCTTGAATAAAACATAAACACAGGTTACCTGTATATCCAAATATTTTATAATAAGTATAACCATGGCCAAATTTGAAAGCTAGCGCAATCCTAAATGTACCTGACCACGTACAGAACAATTTTAGGCTTGACGAGTGCGTAGCAGTACCTCTTAGAATTGATCGGGATTTAGTGACTTCGGTAATCGGTATCCAAGCACAGATATACGAGGGTCATCCGGAAAGTAGTACCCGTTCGTGAAATAAAAAGACAAAAGTAAATATTAACAAACATAAAAAATTTTATTTGAAAGAGGATACTTTAAACTACTTCTCAACATAATCTCCAAGCAAATTAAGGCATTTGTCATAACGTGTGACAAGTTTCTGTATTCCTGCTGCATAGTCCTTCGCCGCCAGCTCATTGAGATACGCGAGGGACCCATCTTGCACAAATTTTTGCATAATGCAGATGGTGTTTAACAATTTCATGAACAATTGTTCGAGAAACATTGGGAAAATGCTCACAGATGTCATCAATTGTGACGCGCCGATCGTTCCTCACGAATTCGTCAACTGAGCTCACCAGTTGGTCTGTAATGACAGACGGTCTCCCCGAACGCTCATCGTCGTGTGTGTTCCCCCTCCCCATGTTGAAGTTGCGACACCACCGCCGAACAGACGACTCGTCCATTACATTGTCTCCATACACCTCCTTTAATTGGCGATGAATATCACATGGGCGAACGTTTCTTGCATTGAGGAATTTAATCACTGCCCTCACTTCACAACTGGCGGCGTTCTCAATTTTTTTAAACATTGTAAACAATCACAGAAACAACACAGGCAATGCTAGCGTCACGCAACATGGCTCAGAGAAGGCAGACAAGCCACTGAAGCTATCTGACCTCGTCCAGCGGCTACTCGCGTCGTCAGCACTTCATGCGGCACGAACGGGTACTACTTTCCGGATGACCCTCGTACATGACTAATGATCGGAAAAGCAGTGGCATGGTTTTGCCTTGCCAAGGGACTTACGTATTGGTGCCAATTTTTGGTGAAACATTGGTAAAAATTACCGTTCGCCGCAACATCGCGGACTCTCCACTAGCTAAAAGATTTTTAACATAACAACATAAACAAAGAATTGCTCCCTATGTTATGAAAGTTAATTATGAGGGAAACCGAAGCGGGTAATCCATTTCATTAAGTAGTAAAGTGCTGCAAAAACAATCCACTCGGTCACTTTAATTTCCGGTCCATGGTGCTCTACTGAGACGTCAACCTCTCCGTTTCTCCAATTAGTGTCTTGCGATATTATGACCGCCCTCTGATACTTGCGATCTACTGAAATAATGTACTGAAATTATATTCCCCTTAACAAATAAGAAGCATCGGATTTCAACATAAATTTGATGCTGAATTGTTAGTGATGAACTGTGTGACGTTCAATTTCAATTTTTGATACAAAATATCAAAATTGAAATTAAATTTAAAATACTTCGCCTTCCCACATAAACCACTTTTATTACGACCTAAGTTTCGTTATGGTATAACATCATCAGGTGATGATGTTATACACCTGATGATGTTATACCATAACGAAACCTAGGTCGTAATAAAAGTGGTTTATGTGGAAAGGCGAAGTATTTTAACTTTAATTTCAATATGAAGAATTTCCACCAAGTGACGCCAGAAACTGTTTCATTTATAAAATATCAATGTTGTGAGGATTTCGTGGACAAGTGTAGGAGACACAAATATGGTAGTATATCACATATGGATGAAAATAATACGGTTTATACCGATATTATTCTTATGGACCGAGTGCAAATCAGCACTTTGTCCAATAGCCAATCCCTGAGTTAGATGCGATGAGAAGGCAAATATATCAATCTGCCAATCGCATTGATACTTCTGAGATATTCAATTTGCATAGCTAGCGCTGTGGCGCTTGATTCGAACATCACCCACCCCAACCCCTCACTCCGCCAACTGCAATACCTTCTTCCGACTCGCCGCAAGATAATAATTTGCAGGAGGCCTTAAGCACCGAGGTATCCTTATTATCAGGAGAAGCAGACACCCTCCCCGGGGTGTACGACGCATTGAATGTCCGCGATTTCTCAGCAGGCGAGTCCAAAAATGGGAAAGAAAACGGATGGCTTCCATCTTCCTCCACCCTCCCATCACCAAGTCCATCCCTTCCCATTTCTAACCCTCCCCTCCCTTCCCCCTTTTCTTCATTCCCTTATTTTTTTCCCTTCCTCTTAAAAAGTCCTCCGTCCTGTCAGCGCCGCGTCCTCCCGACCCTCCCCTCTTCTTCTCTCACAAAACCCCTCCCTCCCACCCACCCCCCCAACACCCCGACTACACCCTTATGCCCCTCCCGCCCTCTTCCCACCTCCCTCCTCTCCTCTTCCCTCTTAAGCTCCGCCGTGCCTCCTAGTGATGAATAAAGAATTACACGGCCATTACGAAGGGATTAGGAAATATGAGGGGGAAGGAATAAGAAAGCGAGTCGGGGAGGGGGAGGGACGTGCGGGGTGGTGTGTGGGTGGGTGGGTCGGAGGAAGTAGGGAGGGGAAGGTGGAGGGGCGAAGGAGGGGCAAAGGGTAGGAGGGGTGAGCGGAGATGATTAGAAAGAACGTCGAGAGGGTTGGTGCGGGTGCGGAGAGAGGGGGTGGGGTGGGTAAGGAATGGGAGGGCTATGGGGAACAGTAAGGTGGGGAGGCGAAACGAAGGGGGTGGAATTTTGAAGAGAGCGTCAGGTGAGAGGTGGGGGAAGGTCGGAGGGAAAGGAGTAGGGAGAGGGGTGACGACGGGAAAAGGGTGGGAGGAGGATGAAGAGAGAGAGAGAGAAAAAATAATGGAATAAGGAAGAAAGGAAAAATATTCGAGGGAAAGATCCGAGCATTAGTACGACCATTATTATGGGGGAGCGCGGGCCATGAAATTCATCTCCGTTCTCCAGGGATGACTTTGGGAAGAGGAGAGAGAGGAAGGAAACCTGGCACCCGAATCTGAGAGTCTTCTGATAAGGAGTTCTCTTCTTGAGTCTTTTTTTAGCGATGTTAATGACATGGGGTTCGACTGACAAAAAAACGCAAAGAGATCCATTGTCTTTCCTCAAACACTTCATCCTGCGTTTTTCAATTCCTTCCAGATCATATCTGATTGCATCTTAAGAATACTATTTTCATCTACACCTACGCAATACTCCAGAAAACGTCACCAAAGCAAACGGTAAGGGGTTGCAGAAAACATAAATTGAAGATATGAGGAATACGTACCTTTGAAAAGGGAGAGATATGCCCAGGTATTCATTTATTTGTCAGCGTTACTTTTCCTTTGTGTTGTGCTCATGAACTCTACGACAGAAAATCATATCCTTGAACTTACGAACAAATGTTTACGAGTTTATCTCTCTAATTTTCACACTTCTCTCAGATCTGTCAATGTACAACTGAACTTGGTTATTTCCTCGAGATACTTGAGTTTAAAACAGTTTATTTGAAGTAGAAGGACAGGTTTTAGCAAAATAAATTTCAACTTGCCAACTAAAATGAATCAATTTTGCCTTGTCAAAAAATTATAATCTTTACATTCATATACTATAGAAAGCGAACTGATGAATGAATATCGTATTGTGGGGTAAGTATTACTTAGTGTCTGTCGCAGAGATCCTGTGTTCGAATTATGGAGGAAGTCACTTCGGAATTTGTATCCCAATTCCTGCTCGGCTGTTGTGTGAAGGGTAAAGCCGAAGGACAGTGATCCGTCAATCGAATGATATGGTAATCTGTAGGATCCTTCGTGTCTTACTATAGGAAATAGATGATGTAACAGGCGGGATTATCTCCTAAAAATTCTAACTAAAAAACCAACTTACCCAAGTTGCCTATTTGAGAAAGTGGCCACGGCTTTTTGTTGCCTACCAAAAGAACTTGGGTCTGCAATAATGTGTTCAACTCTAACGTGGTTCCCATTACATCCTTAACTAGATAATGTCAAATATTTCATCTCTAAACAATGCTGATTATTATCATCTTCCATAACTTATTAATCATAATTATAACTGTAATTCGATATGGAAAATTCGCGATGGTTTTTATTTTGCACCTGATGTTAGAATGCTCATCCCACTCATCAATCTTAAGATCTCGCCAGCGACGTTACTTTAAACGTCTTTCGAGATAAAATGCACTTGACAGTGTCAGTATGTACATTTAAGTAGATGAAATGCTAAATTTCCCAGTAATACTAGTATGTGTTTTAATCCCACGGATATTCACAGATTCCTAAGAATTGCAGCTGAAAGAAATTTATCGTTTTTAACTGAAAAATTCCATCTGTACAATTACTTAGACCATACGAACCTTTTTTTGCAGATCTGCTTCCTGATTTTAAAGTTTGCGTTTCTTTTTCCGATGCTTCATGTTATGGGTGCTATGCCACCTCTGACGGTTCAACCCTTGGAAAACCTGACGGCAAGCAAAAGGCTTGTTATGTTTCTTGTACTATAAAGAAAACCCATTCTGGTCTTTGTGAAAAGTATGAGTAGTAAATATAAGGCGTCCAATTTTTAGAACACGACGCACCTATTTTACCGAAAAACAACCGTTTTTAAAGAACTATTCTTCCGATAGATTGTAATAATCTAGAAAGCATGTTATGGCACGACATCAAGTCAATCTTCAGTTGATTGCTATGATCTTTAGATGTGGGGGACATGAGCGTAATTATTTGATTTTGTATAAAAACTGACTAACAGAACTCATTACTTTAACAATGCAATCCTGAAGAAACTTCAGGATCAATATTCAATACGCGAACGACCAACATCGTGTAATAGTGCACAAAAAGGAGTGGTTTTGAACGTACCCTACATTTTATTGTAGCGACCATACCATGTCTCAAACAAAATCCATACCGGCTTATTTTTACGACTTTTTTTACTCTTTTCTGGATTGAAAAATGAAAATTGGGACTGGGATAAATGACTGAACCTAAATAGTAAATCAACTCACGGTGGAATAATTTCAATAGCTGCAATCTAATGTAAATTCTCTAACGATTCCCAATGATTTTATGCTGCCTATGGTATCAGGGTATGATGTTTTGAGCCTACACTCTAACTTGGCCCAGTCTTGGAACTAGTGCACCAGACCCACGCACGAGTTCAAGGAGTGTTCTCTTCGATTCCGCCACACTGAAGTGTTTATACTGAGGGAAGAGAGCGTCGACCAAACTGCAAGGGCAGTTAATACACCCAACCATCCGAGGATTGAGTCGCTGCAGCTCCAGCAAGCTCCAATTCCTTTCATAAGGCGTCATTGCAGGGTTTACGGCCAGATTGGGACCTCGTACAATGGAAACAAACTACAGGCAATGTGGATGATGCTTCGGTATTGTAAAATCTCTGTTGGGAAAGGAAGTAGCCAAGTTGGCAAGCTCAGCATAGGACATGTAAAGATTAGGACCGGTTTCCTTCCCCGTCGAGAGGAAATCCCTTGGGTGCGGTCTTTGTGGCTGCACCCCCTTACGTGAGACACACTCCCATGGGAACCATAAGTTCTTCTTTGCATCTCAGAATAAACCCTCTGTAATCAACCTCAAGAATGCTTTGATAGGTGAGGCTAGAGCTCTACTTTGCTCCTGAAGAGGATAATATCTACTCCTATCCGCAATTTCGATCGCGTTCAGCTTACTAGAAAGCGATGACCTGACAGTTATTTACCTACTTATTTAGCATTAAAATAATATCTTTTTTACATCATAACCGTTTATTGACTCTAAGATATCCTACAGGGTGAAGGCAGAGAGGTACGCGATTGAGCCTGAATTGTTAGGGAAATGTCTCCTCAAAGCATCAATCGAGCATTAAAATGAGCTGCAACTTGCATATTGAATAACATAATGCAAGTCGAATGAATTTAATTACCTGGTAATTGAGACGTTACGTTTTCAGAAGTGATGAACATGCAATGGAACAATTTATAAGTGTAAAAATCATTCTCCTTGGGCGAAATGTTGTATTGTAATACGCATTAGTGGATGGCTCCGTTAAAAGTTAATGTTGTGACATATCCTGCAGCTTCTTTGACTTTAATGAATATATGTAAGTAATTTATACCCTTGTACTAAAACTGATATTTTGCAATAATATAATGCAGGCTAAGCCATTCCTAATCCTATTTTTAATCACCGGAATATTTCGCAAATAAATGAGTTCGGGATCCAAATTAATGAGCATTAATAAGATAATATTAAAAATTGACACCCTAGCCATAAAAAGTACAGCGCGCTTCGAGGTGACCGTCCATAGGTCACACTCTTTCAAAAAACTGAGAATGAACCAGGAGTGTGACATTTGGCACGGCCATCACGTAAAACTTTTTAAAAACATTAGACATTACAACTGAAATAGCATTCCTGGAATTGAAATCAGATTGGAAGATCTCTATGAGTTAACTAGATCACGTTATTAAACAATTGTTCGATGCCTTCATGCATTGAAGAATCGAACAAAATTATAATCATGGTTTCCGCTTTTAATTTTATAATTTTGCTGAGACTGAGATTGACTGAATTTATTGTAAATCATTTTCAAAAACAAAGATGATATAATGGAATTTTATACACGATCAAATTACATTTGAAAAAAATCTGTTATTTCCCGGTACTTATAAAGGATTTCAGACTTGGTTAAGGTTTGATTTTGGGCATTACATCATGATAGACCAACAGAGCAGTATCATCTAATTTCTAAATTTAGCGAAAACACAAAATAAATTTTATGCTGGAATGTAGCAGAGAGAGATCTGTCTTCTCGTCGTCTATGATTCCAAATTGGAATGAGGATAGTGATGGGGAATTGGAACGCGGTGGTAGACGAAGGAAGAGCTGGGATTGAGGTAGGACACTACGGTTTAAGAACAAGGAATGACCGCGGGGAGAAAGCAATGGAGTTCTGCACGAGACAGGGCTTAATCATAACGAAAACTTGATTTAAACACTTTAACCGTATCTATACATGGAAAATTCCTGGGGATTTAGAATAATATCAAAATATACTATGGTGAGGCACAGATTTAGGAACAGAGTTTCCCGGAAGTGGATGCGGATACAGATTATGATTTAGTCATGATGAAATGTAAAGCCAGTTTTGAGAGGAAAAAATAGGGAAGACGGTTGAGGGAACAGGCTTAAGAAATATTAACCGGGATGATAAGAAAGGAGTATCAGCGGGCTGTAGATAAAATAATGAGTGAAGAGTGGGAGGGAAAGGAAATATATCAAGCAACGGCTATCCAAAGGAGTAAACGAAACTCTTGTAAAGGCAATTGTGAGGAAAGGAGCAAGGAAATCATGGATTACAGACGAGATGGTTAGAAAGATGAGAGAAGGAAATGGAAGAGTATAAAAAGGTATAGTTAAAGAAAGAACAAAATAATTAATGATAAACTAAGGCGGGCAACAAAGAGAGCGCAAGAATCGTGGTGGAAGACAGAGTGCGAGGAGATGAAAAATTTACGAAGGAAGAGTGAAGTTATTGCACTGCACAGTAAGGTGAAAGTGCTCTCAGGAATTAAGAAGGGTAAATCCGTGAAAACAATCAAAGATGAGACAGGAATATTATTAACTAAACCAGAAAATATTGAAGAGAGATGGAAAGGATATATAAGGGAAACATATGGTAAAGATATAAGGTCAGAAAGCGTAAGAATAGAGAGAGAATATAGCGTAGATGAGGATAGCTTAGGCCCAGGTATACTTGGTGTCATGATAGAAAGGACATTCAGGGAATTCAAATCAAATAACGCCATGGAGTTAGACAACATTCCCGTGGAACTATAATTAAACGGTTTGGTAAAACGTGGAAGTAAGTGTTTTTATGGAATAATTCGTAGCTTTTATGAGGATGGAAATTGGCCGTGCAATTTCGGCAAATCGGTACACGTATTCCAAAAACAGGAAATGCAGCCGTATGTGAGGACTATACATAGTTAGAACGATAAGCCTGATTTAGAGCGTAGCTAAAGTGGTTTTCATGATCATCAATAAGAGGATGTAGAGGAGGGTAAGTATTTATTTATAGAATGCTCAGCCTGGATTAAGAAGGAGAGAGGCACGTGTGATGCCATTGCAATTCTGAGATCACTGGAGATAAATAGAGACGAAGATATTGCTGCTCAGGTGCGAGTGGCGGATGGATGAATCGGGATTGTCAGTTTAGGAAGAGGACTTAGACTAGGGTGACCATTATCACCCGTGTTTTTCAATGCAAATGTTATGTTGAGGAATGGTCAAGGAGATATGAAAAGAACTAAAGATAGGAATAAAAGTGGGAGGGAATTCAGAAAATCTCAGCAGAGGGCTTGCGGATGATCGAGCTTACTGATAAACTACGGTTTTTAAGTCAGTCAAGGGGTTGCAAGCATTTCTGGGTTCACTGGGAAGGCAGTGCGATTGGTAATGGATGAGAGCTAATGTAAACAAAACAAAGATTATGCGGTTTTCAAGAAAGAGGAAAACTAAGTTAAATATTAAAGTAGGACTTAGAACTACAGCAGGTGGAACAGTCTTCCTATCTTGGTAATGTTCAGGACTATAATGATCAAAGTACTGGGGATATAAGGAGAATAATGGCGCTAGGCAAAGAGGCTTTCATGAGGAAGAGGGAATTGATGAAAGGGACGATAAGGATTTTAAGAAAGGGTTTGTTGAAATTTTGATATGCAACGTGGTTTTGTACGGTGCGGAAAAATGGTCGTTGAAGCAGGATGATAGGCGTAGATGGAGATTTTTGGAATGCGGGTACGGAGAAGGATAGGAAAGGTTAAATGGATAGATAAAGAAAAAAGGACAAGCTAAGAATACCCGCAGAGGGGCTAGGATTGATGATGGAAACCCAAAGGGGGTAGGAAAGCCGAATGCAGAGCGTTTTGATCGGCTAAATTTCCAATTTTCTGGAGACACCAGCAGGTTTTTAGATAGTGATGAATAAAATGAAATTGCTAAGTTATCAAACTTAATATCTTATTAGTACTTGGGTAACTTTTATTGATCCTACCAACCGTAAAATGCCAATTTTAGATACATTATATCATTAAAATAGAGAAAAGTGGCTTCACGCATCTATTAAATTGGAGGGAAGAATTCAAAAGGAGTTGCACTTTGATATTTTTCAACCGTCCTAACCAACTTAAGAAAGAGAATATTCTTTCCAGATGGCATGAAGAAGAGGTGATGATGCAAAGATCAGAAGAAGAAATTATTCAGGAAAAACAAGGGAAGTCCCACGCAAAACATATTGCATTACTGTTATTAGAGACCGGCCAAAATCTTATTATCTTTTTCAGGTAGTAGAGAATTAACCTACCGACTAATAGGACTTTTATTCATAATTTTCTCAAAGTCTTGCAAATTATGTCATTTAATTGATTTTTAGCATGCGGTAATTAGCTCGAATGGAACAAAAAAAGCATCTATTGCCAGTATGTGGTACACGACACACATGCCCGTATTTCGATTTGTTCTCGTCCCGATTAACATTTTCAACGATTTGCTGAAACACGAAGGTTATAATTATCTGATCAAATGAAATGGAATCCAAATGCGAGCATCCACCTCAAGTTCAAAGTCTAAGAGAAACTACGAGTATTCTATGTACAACTAACATAAAATCCGCAAAAAACGCATATTTATTGTAAAGTAAGTGTAAGCTAAAATATTTACACACAGGTATTGTACTATGCTCTTCCCAAAATTTTCAAATATTCAATGTAAGATGTTAATGGGACATTAAATTTCACAGATTTTACAGAACTCAATTTGAAATCCTTGTTTTCACAATGATCCTTACATCATCTTTTTAAGATGGCTTTCTTGAAGGAACTTTTCTAAAAATTCACCTACTCTTTTTAAAACGGCGTCCAGGTGAATTATGGATTGAGTCGCGTTGGACCATTGACTACCTGCTAATAGGCTCAAGAGATAAATTTGATTACGAAATTAGATCGACTTCAGCGGAGGGGGGCTAGATTTGTCAAATATTGTTATAACCAACGCAGTAGCGTAACTACTTTGCCGGAAAATTTAGGCTGGGATTCCCTTACACAGCGGCGTTTACAATATAGATTAAACGTATTAAAAGTATTTAAACATGGGTCCTTTTCCGATGATATCAAGGACATAATACGAAACCCAACGTATTACAGGCGGAGGGATCACGAATATAAGATTAGAGAGATAGACTGCAAGACTGACAGGTTTAAATGGTCATTTTTTCCAAGAACAATAAGAGACCAGAATGCTTGTAATTGAAATCCTCCAGGAGTCAACTCGACACAATAAGTATTAACCTACCTATTAGGTAGGGACTGCGCTTGGTTTTACGAGTGTATTTATATATTTTCTTTGCAGGTCCCCCCCACCTTTCCCCATCCATTTGAAAAATCCTATCACCCTTATCCCTTACCCTTTCCTCCTGGTGCTGCACCCCCTGCCACACACCTTTTTGGTGACTCGCAGGTAACGTAGATGTAGATAGGTGCCGGTGTACGACATCGATTAGGGAGAATCCCCGTTAATTTCCCACACGTTTATATTGTGCCCTCTGAAATTTGCATAATATATATTTTTAATCAGTTTTTCCACCGAATTACATGATTTCTGTGAACGTCTTTTGCTATTGAGAGAGCAATAGTTTTCCAATGTTACCGTAATTTTTAAACGGGCCCTTTAAATGGAGCTTAGAAGTGTCTCATTTGAGTATAATTGATTGTGTCAGGCTATGTAGATAAATATTTTGAGTAAAAATAGGGTTTATACGCTTCCTGGCGTTAGCCTTCCAGTTTTATAGTAAGATGATTAATTGTTGATTTCATGACAGGCTCATTGAAAACAAATTATTACGGAGTTAAATCCACGTGCGCCATTAGTTCGAGTATCTCAATGGTAGCGTGCAAGGAATGAATATTGGAACTCGGAATGTTAGACGATTACTTCAGCTAACGTTTTACTTCACTGTCGTGGTTATATTTCTCACTTTTAAGTTTATCCATTTATTATGATCCTCCACTTGATTAAAACTGCTCTTGACTAAGCGTTTGCACGAAAATAGCAACTTATTGAATACCTGGCAACTGAGGAGCGTCAAAATCATTTTGGTTGTAGCCCGGCATTGATTTTCTTAGAGGTAACGCTCTATGTCGAACGTATTTTTATTGGTGAAGGAGAGGTATTAGAGCTAAAATTATTTTTTTCAATTTGGATAAAAATACACCTCTGGAAATTATCCAGTTACTCGAGTATTTTTAAGCATCTTTCGAGGTTTCAAGAATAACATATTGATTGCCAGCATCGGAAAACTTTCTTATTATTTGTACATAATATACTAATATGGTAACATTGTGAATCAGTTAAAAAACAATTGCAATTAGCAACCAACCATCAGTGCTAAACAGTTTTAATTAATTTAGCCCAAAGGGTGTTTCAATCGCATCTGCTACGTCATATGCGCTAGACAAACTGAAACAGTGCTCTCCGTGGTTCCTCTCAGACAAAATCTCTCTTAAAGAAGCAATATCTATCATGTGGAAAAAGATTGGCACGATTTATGAGTTAATTATTAGAAAATCTTCCAAAATGTGTAATGTTATCAGGAATGTGTTCGTTGAAGAGATAATTTCGGCTACTATTTAAATAATTTCCATTATAACCAATATAAAGCAGTCATTAATGACTGATATTTTTGGTCTAAATGGAAAGACAATTTTACATATATTTCTAAAATAATATACCTCAAGAAAGAATATATACCTCATATTATAATCCCCAAAATGTAACATTTTGTTATCATCAGAGTATTATCCGGAAATTAGAGGAAGCCATGCCCTGAGAATAATGTAAACATTCTTTTTCTCAATTAATTAATTGATAGAAACATTTGGAATTTGTATTCTATTAAATTTTGAAGATTTAAATCGAATGAACGAGGCAGATAAATGAAATAATTGCATTTAAAATATCCATTTTATCAATTTTTTGAACGGTGGGGCATTCGCAGCTGTAAGTTACTTTTCAAAATGAGATAACCGATAGTTCTTGACATTGATGATAATTAGCAGCATTTCCATTAGATTTACTGTCGGATTGAAAAATAAATCTTTCGATTTCTCACATTTTTATTGCCATAGTAAACACCGCATATTTATTCAATCTGTATTTGCCGCGAGGAATGACTCAATATTTTAAATACCAGCGCGGATGCTTTCTAATCGTAACCATGAATGTGCTCTCGTGTGTTTCCATCAACGAGCTCGGCGCTCACCAGTAATCTGCTTGGAAAGCACCCCAAGTCAGTCAGGAAAGAACTACGATTTTGAAATATGACTCATTGAGAATAAGCTCGAGGAAAAGACATTAAGATGAGCTAATAATATTCTTCGATTTATACACAACTCTACACAAAAATAGCTGGTGACTGTAAAAAGTGTAGTATCCTCGTAGTCAGTATCCATGACTTTTTGCAGGACGGATATCTTGAAGTTCTAGGGCGATTACTATGAATAAAAAATAATACAAACATTTTTCGGAAGCGTGATTTTTACTTTGCATATCTTTTTCTCCGTGAAGTCACTCCATTGAAATCACTTCCACCCACCATCAGCAATGTTTAATTATATCTCAACCACAACTGTCAACCTCCTATGGTGGCAATACACCTTCATTCAAGAAAACGGCGCCGATAGTACTACTAACCATTAATTTCCTGTCTCCTCTATCCGCGCGAAAAATCCCCGCCTTCTACTCCTCCTCCTCCCCCCAATCGCCCCCATTCCTACAAATTATTCTCCTCCTCATCGCAGCCCTCCATCCCCACTCCTCCGCAACTACTCTTCCTCCCATCCCCTCAGGGCACGCTCTCACCCTCCCCCACCTCTCCTCAACCCTTCTCAATTTCATTCCAACTCCTCCTCCCACCACCATCCACCCGCCGCGTCCGACGACCCATTCCATTCCGCCACCAATCTTTTTCTCGCCTTAAGACGACGGACTTAACGGAGCAGGAAACATCTCGCACACGTCTCTCCATACATATATATACGTATAATGGACGGGGGAAAAATCGAAAGATTTTTAATGAAAAAATACGATATAATAGCGTGTCTGTGTAAAAAGGCTGGGCTTAAGTTTTTGAAAGAGGAAGAGAGAGAGAGAAAGAGAGAGAAGGGTGACGGGGGAGGGGGAGAATATCGAGATGGTTGATGGCCGAGGGTTTCTGATGTAATGCATGTTTTAATCTACCCAGTTAAAAAACATGATTAAAAGGGATTACGCAGGAAGTGAAAGAGGGCGATGGGTGGCCCCAGGAGGGTAGGGAGAGATAGGGGGCGGGTTTCGGGTTGGGAGGGCACCGGGGGTCGCGGGAGGGTGTCGGGAGGGGATGGGCGGGGTAGGAAGGGTATTACGTGCTTGCCTTGTGACACGCTCCGTCCCCCCCCAATATCCCCCTACCCCTTCCACACTCCTTCGACGACGACCCCTGGAACTGCTCTCTCGGAGGAAGGGATGGTGGGAAGGACAGGGTGCGGGGAGGGGCTGAGAGGGTTGAGGGGGGTAAATTGGGGTGAAGTGGGAAGGGGAGGATGTGGCGATCCAAGCCGATCGGGTATTTGGCCTCTCCTTTGTCTTTGGCTGCTGCTCGGGGAACAAGCTGGGGGGAGGGGGGCAGGGGGCGAATGGGGGTTGAGGGGTTTTCGAGAGTGGCTGGGGGAAAAAGGGAGATGTGGCGCATGGAGGTGGAGAGGATGCCGCAGGGACGAAGGAAAACTTGCGAAAGGATACTCTCCCTAACTGATCCGAAGTTGCCACCAGCCGGAACTAAAAGAGAGGCAAAAAAAGAAGATACTAAGCCCCCCCCCCCATAATACACTTTCTGTAAACGACAGTGGCCGTATTCATTCCAAGTTTTTCTTTGGGTGGATTAGCAAGCGAAACACCGCATAATATACCGAGAGTATAGGTTATCATATTACTTAATGCTCTAAAGTTTGGTAACAACTTTAGCTTCCAAGAGTGCTCGCTCGTAAGAAATAGCCTCGATTAATTACCAAGGAGGATCGATAAAAGCCTAATAAACGGAATCAAATTTTATTTTTAAAATTAAACCGTTGAATTATGTAAATTTATGTGAAATCTTGAAATTTATAACATAATCAGACACCGTTGATTGACCTTTGGTTCCCATTGGTCATCATATCATCTTTTATACGGTTAACCTCTGTTTAATTCAATCGAGCTCTTCAATATTGAAGGTGATTAAATATAACTTTCGATTGACATATTTCATCTCTGAGGCACTTTTCATGTTACTTATTCTTCAATTAAATTATTTTTTATTTCAAAAATTTTATATCCAGTATCCTTTCTACACAGTCCAAGTTTATAAATTTTGTTATCAAGCTCCAAAATAAGCATCCAATTTGAAACAAATTTATTGCAAGGGAAGTTCCCTGCGAATCGTTTTCATTAGCTATAATTAGGAAGGGACTACGCGATTGTGAAAGACTGCAAGGTGATACCGAATAAAATATTCCTTCCACCAATACACTGACTCTATAGTTCTCCAATAATCTTAATTCACTTCATAATCATATTTCAGCTGATAATCTCACATTGGTTAATGATTGATTTGTGTCTTAATTCTTTTTTTGCGTGGTATTTCAAAATATATAACCAAGAGTACAACGTTCACCTAAACTCAAAGCATCTTGAAAAGAGAATTTTTGAGGTCGAGCTAAGAAATGGACTTTTGGTTCGGGAAATTCTCTAGTGCCAAACGTCTCCTAGAATGTAAAATAGTCAGGCATGATTTATCATCGTCGTTTCACGCACAAAGACAAAATCTATCATATTTATATTACATTAGGCTTCGTTCAGAATGAAGCATCTACAGCTAAAAAATTGTAGAAAGCTCCGCGGCGCGCCGCACAAGAGAACTAGCTCGCGATAAGTGAATCACTTCAACTGGGAATGAGAAAAATGACCGCTTCTAGCAGGAAAGGTATCTTTGACTTATTCGATCCTGTTTCATATCCTTAAGGGCATTTAGCAGTAAGTAAAGGCACAGCGAATGTTTTACTCATCGCAAATCCATGTATCATGAATAATACGTCAGGGTACATAAACTGAGAGCGTCTTTATGCCAGAGAATTCTCCTCAAACAAAACAGATCCATTCGGACCTGATCGCTTGAAAAATGGCAGAGGAGCGCTATCAGTTGAAGACGAAATGCAGCTGTCCTGATCAATCTACACTTACCACGGGCCTAATCCTTTCTCCACCTCTTTGAAAGTGGTGACCAGGCAGGTGGGTCGGTGTGCCCACATTCCCCGGCCTCATTCCATCCTGGGGGCGTTAATCCAACCCCGTCGTCGTGGAAGAACTGGATTCGATCACGGGTGCGTGGAAATCGGGGTCGGGGATTAGAACACACCAAAAGGAATATGCACAGAGCGACAAAGGATCTAGAAGCCTCTTTTTCCATTAGCAAGGAGAGTTTCACAAGGACAAAAAATATATAAATATATTCCCAAAAAATTAATAGAAAAAAATCTTGTTAAAGCTGACATTAATCGCACAAATTTAGAGACCGCAGCGCATCCTTCTGTAGATAGTTTTTGCTCGGGGGATCACAGGTTGAGAATGGTAGTTTCATGAAAGTAATGTTATTTGTTACCTTTATTAAAAAGCCAATAACATTTCCTCTTAGGTCTCCCCTGACGTAGTATGAGCAAGGCGAAATCTAAAAGTGGAGAAAGGTATGTGACAAGTCGAGAAGAGAGGAAGATTGGCTCTCAAGGAGAGAGGAAAGCAATCGGATGTTCAAGCATTGACTCAAGGGGAGGGAAGTCTGGAATTTTCCAAATAGTGAGACGGGTTTAGGTGGAGATGGACGAGGACCATTTTCATTCCGGCCTGAAATTACTCTCAATGTGGGTTTCCATTCCTAACTTTGAAATAGTCAACCCCGTAAATTGTCACAAAGACGCGATCCTAGGATTTTTACGTAAGCTAAACGGTGTCTACCTAGTTGAGGAAACGTGCGCAAAGAAAGGGATGGGGGACGATCATCGCTACACCGCCCCCCAAATATTCGGTTCGAACCTATGGAACGATCGTTAATCAATTTTTTTCGCATTGTCAGGCGATTACCCCCTGCAGAACAATTGTGGAATTACGTATCTCACGACCATGGTCCGATGATTCTACGAGTATGTGACATAGTGCCGTTCCTTGCCATGAAAATTGACGATCTCTGGTATAATAGCAGCTAAAAAAACATAAACACAGTAATCAACCCGAAGGTCGGTTTAGTAGGTGATGGTAGAGATCACCCAGTACTAAGCCCTATACGGCGTGTGAAAATTCACACATCAGGGTAGGGGGGCCAGTTCCTTTCCCTGTGCCGGTTATGGTTTCCCAGGAAGACCTGGTACCCGAAAAATCACCTTAGCTTGGCTGGAGCTGCAGGTGCCCAGAGTGCCTTTCCCGGGAATCGAACCCGGGACCCTCTGGTCAGCAGTCCAATGCTCTATCCACCCCGAAAATAACGAAAACGGCAATGTGAGTATGATATGTGCGAATCCATGAAGGCAGCCTTGGGCGGACGTAGGCATTCTCCAGGTATTCCCAAGCACTGTTAAATGGGTCCATTATTCTCTATTTAAAATATTTAAACACATAGGAATAAAGCATAGCACAATCATGATAACTTCTTTCGGTCACGCTCTCTACTATAAATTACCACCGACATTGCTTTCTTTTGAATAAAAAATCTATTGCCTTGATCTACATTCTATCATTAAATGGACTAAGGAGAAGTTATCATCGGTGTGCAGACAGTGAGAAATAGAAAGGGAATGGAAAGCTTCCATTGTAGAAAGTTTGGGATGACGCATTTGGGAATCGAGGGAGGATGACTTCAGTAAGTGGAAGTAGTGACATACAAAATTTACGTGTCCAGTATTTTCGAAAATTTGTATTTCGATAGATCAATTAATATATGATAAATATCGCAAGTAATATGAACATCGAATGGGGTGACAAGTCCATAGCTTTATGTCGATAACAAAACATATCAAATTAAAGAAAATGATTACTATGAGTGAAAAATGTTTAAATACATTAAAATTCCAATATAACGATATGTCATGCCCTTTTTTCACAGAATGGAACAATTAAGTTCTATCAACCTAATATTTATTTGAGGGCCTCATTAAGCGAGATGCAATGAATATGGCTGATTTTTAAATCATCAAATGTGCATTAATAACAAAATTTTATAAACATTCGATGAAGGCGACCGAAGTTCAAGGCAAACTCGATGATTCCTTTTTACAATGGACTCATTTGAAACACCTGAAGCCATAAATGCCAGAGTAGCTTCATATTAAAACTATGGGCTCCTTTTCCGGAACAGGTCACCTTGGCGGGAAGTAGAGAAATATTTACATCGAATAACTCATCAGGGGCATTAAAATACGCAACTCAGCTAATTTTTACTGTGATAATATTAGAAGAATAGTCCAATAGATCGTACGCCTCGCTGTAGCGTATCCCCATGTGGGGAAGGGGGAAGAGAGACGATAGAGCCGCGGAGGTGGACTATGAAGTTGGGTATCGAGGTTGAAGATAGGGAAGGTTGTGTGGGTGGCGGCAGGAGGGTCGCGGGAGGAGGAGTGGGAGTTGGCGGAGGGTGGAAAAGGCTTTATGGAGAGAGAGAGAGGAAAAAAATATGTATAAGGAGCGGAAAGGGGGAAGTGGACGTGTGACGGAAGGCGGAGAGAAGTAATTCGGGTAAGTTGAAAATGATGGTGTCGCAGGCGCCTGGGGGTGGGAAAGACGGGAGGGAGGGTGAGCGGGAGGGAGTGAAGAGAGGCGGGGCGGGTAATGCCACGGAACGAGGGAGGATATCTGGGAGCTGAATGGTCTTCGTGGAAGAGGCGAGAGGGATGGAGGGAGGGCTGCTGGGAAGATGCCGTTCACGGGGAGAGTGGGAGGGGATATTAGTCGAGCGGAGGGAGACTCGGTGGAGAGGAGGTGGCTTGATTGCATATAGAGAAGCGGGGAGGAAGGCAAGGGTGAGGAGGGGAGTAGGCTGAGAGACTCGGGGGGGGAGGAGAGGAGGGTAAGGGGATGGGAGAAAGAGAGAGAGCTCGCCTTAATTTCTTCCTCACGTCGTCCTGCGCCACTCAAAATCCTCTCTCTTTCTCCGGCGCCAATCTCGCGGGAGGAGGCGCCATTCTCCAACCCCACTCACGGAGGGGAGATGGGGATGGAAAAAAAATATCAAAAATGACACTTCCCCATTTCTTCCTCCCACCACCTGTACCTAACCGCTGCACACCCCACACCCAGCGAACATACACACACATACATTTTACCCCTTAACCCCCGGTACGCCCTCCCTCCCCCGTGGCCCATCTCCGCCCACGCCCAAGATGGCTAGAGAGAGGAGAGAGTGAAAGACGAAGAGGGATAGCGAGGAGGAGTGAGAGATACGTTCCCTAACACTCTATCTCTCTCCCTTTCCATTCCCCTTCTTCCTAATTTTCACGCTCCTTTTTTTTCTTCTCTCTCCCAAACCGTCCTCTCCATCCCCATATTCCTCCACCACTCGTTTCGACACCTCTTCCCACTCCCTCCGCCCCACACCCCGACATCCCACCGGCGTCTTAAGTACGCCCCTCGCGTAGTCCTACCCCCGTAAAACCCCTTCTCCACCCCACCCGCCCCACGCCCTCCCCCCCTCCCACGTGAGCATGCCGTCACCTTCGACTCTCTCACCCTTTCCGTCCCCTTCCCCGACCCCCCGTTCTCGACCACCCAAACACCTCTCGACTCACAAAACCCCACCCACTCGCTCCTCTTCTTCCCCCCCCCACCTTCCCCCACCCACTCGTCCCCACTCCGTCCGTCCCCTCGACGATCTCCGTTTGTTTTCGAATGCGAGCGATTTTTCATTACGTGCCGGGATCAGAAAGAAACGGGCTTTGAGAGAGGTAAGGAGTGGGGAGGGTGACGGAGTGGGGGGAAAGGGTGTGACGGGACGTAGGGAGACGAACCCGGGAGGCGGAGTGGGCGGTGGGAGGTGAAGGGGAGACCAAGAGGAAGGGTTCTCTTCCTCATTTTTTTCTCTCCCTACTCCATCCCTCCCTCCCCCTCAAACCATCTCCTTGGACGACTCACATCGAGAGATGGGGCTGGCGTTTCTCAAGGCTTTCCTCCTCGTCGGGGTGAAGGGGTATGGGGTAGGGGTGGTAGGAGTTTCGCCGTTGGGGGCGGATAATTTAAAACTAAGGGAAATGGGAACGCGGGAGGTGGGATGGGTTGGGCCATGGGGGTGGGCGAATGTAAGAAAGGAAATCTGCCGCCTCTCGCTCTCCGCGGTCTATTTTCCCGGCGTTAAATTGCGACGGCGAGGAGGGCTGAGGGGGTAGTGCGATCAGGGGACTCGGGAGGTGGATGGGGGGGATGAAATAAGGGTTTGGGTCTGGGCGCCGGAACGGGGGATCGACCGGCAATTCTTTGCTGCATGACTCGTAAGCCCTCGCAGCGTGAAATCGTCGGGATGGACTGAGGCTATTCGCGAAACAAACGCGGAGGGATTTCATTTTTTCACCCTAATGCTTTGCATTGATTAGTGAGTTAATTCAAGCCATCGCCACTCGCCGGGTACGCGAGGCGGCTGGAGTTCAAACCAAACAAGTCCGGGGATCGACTGAAATGTGGAGTGATATGGTGATGTGGGAGGGTTTCGCGTCGTGCTATACTGATCATAATTCATACTTGATAGCTCATAATCTCCTTTAGTTAAACGGAACAATGCCTGCTATACTTTATGACGAAGGTTCTTTTCCTCACCCGCAGACGGCCTTCAAACATTCTCGTAAACGTTCTTTACACATAAACATCACAGTTTCGCAAACGCATTATGAGTTTCATCAATGACGTTACCATTACGGATCTTTCATGAAATTTTAACCCACCCCATGGTCTGCCCACATCCACAGCAATTAGAAATTTCACAGAACTTACTACTTGTGTACTTACTACTTGCAACAAGTATTTATTCAATGCGCCGTAACGGACGCCAATGCGGATTCTGGATGTTATATTACGACAATACACTGAACATGTATCTTATGTTGACACATTTATCTATCATGTAGCAAATGGCACCTGTCTACACTGAGGTCAGTCAGCCGCTACGGGGCGTGTGGCAGAGAGTGTTAAAACACCTGTCTTCACCATAAGATCATGGGTAAATATCATACGACCATCAAGGGAATGGCGGATACCGATTTAGTTTTTTCAATTAAAATTGCTGAAGTGCTTCACATAATTTATTTCGTGCCCGCAAACATTCCGATATAAGTATTTACATCTGCCAATAGCGGACTCTAATTAATTTAATCCGATTAGCCTGATTCTAAGTCTTCCCTCGGCACCACAAGTTTACTCGAGGCCCACTAAATTTCCAATAGTCCAAGCTTTGTTTGCTCTCTTCGTACTATGAAGGGCTCCCATTCTAACGATCATTTTATCCCGTAACAATTTTTCACAAGCCTAGCAAATTTTCTTTGAACTTAACCTTTAAGATCGGGCTTAAGACCGAGCATTAGAAAAAGAGCAGAAAAAATCAAATGTATTTATCACGATTGTTGGCACCAAGAATGAATTTTGTTCGGGAACCTTGATCTGTGTACTATATTTCCCTTAATGTTTACGTTAAAGTGGAAAAGAGTGAATAGGTCTTTATACTCTTTAATTATACCAACTAAGTCAACATGAAACCTGTTTTTCCTGCCAGTTAATAATTTTTAACCCGGATTAAATCGAAGGCATTCCTGGGATTGACGGGATAGGACCTACACTTTTCCTAGCAAGTCTACATTGAATATGGCGTAGATTTGTCAGGTGAATTACTACCAATACTAAATATTCAATAATTAGATAATCCTCAAAATTAATATTTGTTTTGTGATTGTAATTAGACAACTGATAAAAATTTTGGGATATAATGTTTATTTCACAATGTCACCATTAATAATTGCAATGAAAGAGAATAACATTAGCTCTCAGATGATTATGATTTCACTCATCTCTGGGAAAATTGATCGCTACGCAAGTAGCAGTACTTTTAGGAACAACTGTAATATTTGGAGTACCAAATTACCGAAACCACGATTATTGAGAATTGCGATTCTTATACTCTTGGTAACCCTATCGGTGTATGTTTTTCAAAAAAATGCAGTTTATTTTACATTATCCAGCCCTTGAAACACGGAGCAGGAGGTGAATGCTGAATATTAAATGGACAGACAAAGTGAGGAACGGGGAAATATATAAAAGAGCAGAAGAGGGTAGGACAATATGGAGAACTCTACGGCAAGGAAGTACTACATGGATTGGACACACCTCGAGGCACAATGGATTAGTTAAAAGCATAATAGAAGGAAAAATTGAAGGAAAGATACCGCGAGAAAGACCCAGAGACTAGTCAAATTAAGATGGAAGTCAAACGGAAAAGCTATCAGGGAATGAGGGAAATAACACCACCTAGAGAGCAATGGAGGGCTGCAGTAAAGCAATCTTAGGATAGGAATACTTATGATGATGATTACATTACATCTATTATGTAATATGTTGTCATATATTTCCAACGTATGACTTCACCAGACCAATCAACCCGGGGTCAGGTAGGTAAAGTTAAAGGCAGAGGGTAAAGCTTTCCTCACACTAAGCGCAGCGGCGTGCGTACGGATTCGTACGCCGCAGCGTGTAAAATTCACACATCAGCGCACGGCGTCAGTTCCTTTCCCTGTGTCGACTTTTGTGTATTTTTATAATTTGAATATGATATTTGACGCGTTATTCAGGATTGAAATTTTTTTCACACCATAAGTAACGAAAAAATTTCGGTGAGAAGTTTTTTTTCAAATATATTATTCAGCATATTATTTTTTATAGGTAACCTGAGAAATTCTGCGGGAAATGAAAGCGAGAAATTTTGCCAGTTTACATTTCCACTTCTTATCGAATATATCGATTAATAATTTACAGAATAAAAAAATTACAACAAACAATTTAAGGATACACGGAGAAAGAATAAGCATTAAATTTCCAGACAGAACAGCAACACTGCCGATAACCTCTACATATTAGATGAAAAAAGTACATCCTAGATGTAAATGACAAAAAAGATTATTGTCTACGGCAGAAGCCAAGGAGATTATTTTAGGTTAAAATTACGGAAAGACACCCTTGAATAAGAGAACATTTTTGTCAGTTGGCAGAAGGATCACCGGCGGTTTCAAAGTTAATCATAGTAAATTAAAGTAATTAAAAGTAATTAAGCAGTTAAAGTCATAGTAAATAGAACCAAAGAATTCTTCATTAAACATTAATGAACAGTGACGGAAAAATAAATCTATAAACCACACCATCAGACACCAGTTCTAAAAATCAATAAGTTATTTAAATTTAGCAACTGTGCCGTAAATTATGTATAAGTACGCGAGATGGGGATGGAGGCAGTATAAGAAAGAATATTGAATACTATAAGAAATGCTTTTGTGCTGAATTAGGATTAAAGTATTTATCCGACAAACTAATGTACTCATAAATCCCTTCATTAAATGGGAAAAGAGAGCAGTGAGGAAGAGAGGAGGAAATCTACATGAAGGGGGGGAAATATAATTGTAAATCGCATCGTAAGGCACACGAGTTCATACTAGAATATTTTCGAATGAACCAAGAGAGGATAGACCTACAGAGGAAGGCCAAGGGTCACTTGTGAGGTGCAGACAGGGCAAGGAGCTATGAAGGAATGAATCGATTGGCAGAACAATTGAGTGGAGCGGTTAGAAGGTGAAGCAAACAGGACTGATAAGTTTGTTGCTGCAAATCAATCCTCCAATTGATAATGTGTGATGATTATTTAAATTTCTGGCCGGATAGTGTTAAATTAATTATTAAAAAACCAAATTCCTAACGATGAATGAGTATTTGTTTTTATGTGAAGCACCTGAAATATGTTTTTAGAAAATTTAACGATCTGGAATCATTTGTATGCCAGCTTAAGCACTATCCTAATTAAATTTGTTGTCTCCGGCGTAACTATATGGAATTTGCATAAAATATTCAAATGAAATTATTGAATTTGTAATCCCACACTTTATTTCAGACTACTCTTCACACAAAAAATACTATCCTATTGATTCCAATAATGTAGCAAGCAATGTACAGCTCTCAGGAGTGATTAGAATGCTATTTTCAACGGCATTTTTTCTTTTTTATGCTTCCATTGGCAGCAGAATTGGATACAAAAGACACTGTGAAGATCGGATGAAATTTAAGTCTACTTACAGCTAGGAAAATGGATAAGAGGGCCTTCAAGGAAAATACTATGACTTTAAAATAGTTTTATGGGAATGAGGAAATATGAAACGTTACAAAAGAAGGGCAAAGGAAAAGATGTTCATGATTTGACAGCATTGTAAAAGTCTGCGATGTTGCGTCTGAGCAACTTTGAATTGTTTCTAGCATAGTTTGTGCTCAAAACCAAAGGGTTCAATATAGTAGTAGTTATTAGGAAGAGCAACCAACAGCTGAGGTAAATTTCGCCACCTCACATAGGCGGGTAGGATTTTCCGGTAACAGGAGATGAGACTGGGCGTCAGCATTAGCCTTCTCTAAACAAAAGACACCTAGAGCTCCACAATTGGAAACCCATTCCGACGGACGGCGTACTTGAAGTGCTCTCCACATGGTACCTACATGAGGATCGGGAAACATCTTTAAAAAAATCTCCTAACGCTGAGATTCGAAGCCGGTCTCTCGTGGTGGGAAGTCAGTACACACCACGTCATTACCGAGACTAAAACGTTGTTTACTAAGAATAATATCAGATGCACTCTTACTAGTACACACGAGATACTTAGTCGGCCCTTCAAAATTCCTCCATAACGTACAAAAACTGTAGTCATGAAAACAAAACAGAACCAAAATAAGCGCATGCTAACATTCCAGCTCGTGGGGATTGTCACCTATATTCACTAACGAGCACTTCCCCAGGTGACGGACAAGGGAATGCCTTCTACGTATGGGTGATACCAGAGAAATTAAATGAAAAGAGATGATGCCATCGCCATGGAGTCGGGATTCTTGTTTAAAAGAAGCTTTCAAACTTTGGAATTTACTTCATTCCCGGATGCTCCTTCCACAGCTGAACCCTAAATCTTTTGTAACAAAATTCGTACTGATACATGTTCCAGTAGTAGGCAAAAGATATGATGGAGATGTGGAAATGCTCCATGACCAAATAATCAACACCTGAAAAAGTAAAAAGAGCAACCAAATCACCTATGGCTTAGGAGAATTCAGAGCGAAAGTTGGCCAAGGACGTCGAGGTGGTGCAATAGGAATTTATGATCTGCCTTTTCCCCTTCCCGCCCCTTACATTGTCCCAAACAACCCAATCGGTGATCAAAGAAGATGTTATACCCCTCCCTTTACAGAGGTTGGGTATATTCGCCAATCCCGTGGCTTTTTACCGCTACCAAGTACTAACCCACCCCCACAGCCAATATATATATATATATGTGTGTGTGTGTGTGAATGTATGTATATATGTGTGTGTGTGTATATGTATGTATATATATATATATATATATATATATATATATATATATATATATATATATATATATATATACTACGGTTTAGGCACGAGGAATGACCACCGGGAGAAAGCAGTTGAGTTCTGCAGGAGACAGGGGTTAGTCATCACCAACACTTGGTTTAGACACCACAAAAGACGCAGGTATACATGGAAAATGCCAGGTGACTCAGGAAGATATCAGCTAGATTATATCCTGGTTAGACACAGGTTTAGGAACAGTGTGATAAATTCCCACAGCTTCCCGGGGGCGGATGCGGACTCAGACCACAATTTAGTTGTTATGAAATGTAGCGTACGTTTCAAAAAGATAAGGCAGGGGCGGCGAGTTAGAAAATGGAATGTAGAAGCATTAAATGGGTTGAAAAGGAAGGAATACAAACAGGCGGTAGAGAAAATCATGGAGGATGGCATGGGGCTTAGTACTATCGAAGAAAAATGGGAAATGATCAAGAAAGGGTTGTCTAAAGCCGCAAAAGACACTATTGGAACCGTTAACGCTAAAAGGACTAGGAAACCATGGATCACGGATGAGATGATTACAAAGATGGATGAGCGGCGAAAATGGAAGAATATAAATACAGAATTAGGCAAAATGAAGTACAAAGAATTGAACAATAAATTGAGGCGGGCAACAAATAAAGCAAAAGACGCATGGTGGAAGACGCAGTGCGAGGATATGGAAAGTCTGCAGAGGAAGGGTGAAATCGGTGCGCTGTACAGCAAAGTTAAATCGTTATCGGGAAGTAAGAAAGGAAGAGCTATGCTAACAGTTAGAGATAAGGCGGGTAAGGTAATAGTTGATGCAGGGAAGATCCAAGAGAGATGGAAGGAATATATAGAAGAACTGTATCGTAAAGAGCTTAGACCAACGAAGTTACACATAGAAAAGGAACATGACGTAGAGGAAGATACCTTAGGTCCAGGCATACTAGACAATGAGATAGAAAGGGCATTAAGGGAGATGAAACTAAATAAGGCCGTGGGGGTGGATAACATTCCCGCAGAACTTTTAAAAGGCTTAGGAAAATGTGGGAGGAAGAGGCTATATGGGCTGATCCGTAGTATTTATGAGGAAAGAATCTGGCTGGAAGACTTTGTGAGATCAGTTTTAGTTCCTATTCCGAAAAAGGTTAAGGCTACATCATGTGAGGACTACAGGACGATAAGTTTGATATCCAACGCAGCTAAAGTTGTTCTCAGGATCATAAACAAAAGGATAGAGAGTAGGGCAAATGATTACTTAGGGGATGATCAGTTTGGGTTTAGGAAGGGGAGAGGTACGCGTGATGCCATTGCAGTAATCAGATTATTAATCGAGAGGAATATAGAACACAACCAGGAGGTATTTGCCTGTTTCGTAGATTTCGAAAAAGCGTTTGATAGAGTGAATTGGGAAAAACTAATGAGTATTCTGCAGAAAATAGGAATAGATTGGAGGGAAAGGAGGCTAATCCGCAACCTTTAAATGTCTCAGACTGCTCAGGTGCGGGTGGGAAACGGGGAGTCTGGATGGGCAGTGCTAGGAAGGGGTGTAAGGCAGGGTTGCCCATTATCACCGTTGCTGTTCAACCTGTATGCAGAGGAAATGATCAAAGAGGCATGGGAAGAACTCGAGGTAGGAATGAAAGTGGGCGGGGAATTCATAAAATCAGTTAGGTTTGCTGATGACCAAGCTTTAGTTTGTCAGTCAGCCAAGGGGCTGCAAGCATTGCTGAGTGAATTGGAAATTCAGTGCGACAGGTATGGGATGAGAATCAATATTAAGAAAACAAAGGTTATGCGATTTTCTAGAAAGAAAAAGGGCAAGCTTAACATTAAAATAGGAGGGCAAAAACTAGAGCAGGTAGAACAGTTTACGTATCTCGGTAGTGTTTTGGACCAACACGGTCAAAGTAGTAGGGACGTAAGGAGAAGAATTGCGCTAGGCAAAGAGGCTTTCACAAGGAGGAGGGAGTTGATGACGGGGACTTTGAGTAAGGATGTTAAGAAAAGACTCGTAAAAACTTTGATATGGAGCGTAGCTATGTACGGCGCGGAAACGTGGTCATTGAAGCAGGAGGATAGACGTAGACTGGAGGCTTTTGAAATGTGGGTGTGGAGAAGAATGGAGAAGGTGAAATGGACAGAGAAGAAAACAAATGAGGAAGTACTGGGTATGGTGGGCGAAGAGAGGGGTTTTTTGGGAGCAATCCTATGGAGGCAGGAAAAGTGGATGAAGGGGGTATTGACCGGCAGTGGGATGTTGAAGACTGTGATAGAGGGTAGAATGTTGGGCAAAAGAGGAAAGGGAAGGAACAGGATAGGGATGTTGGACGGGATGAAGGGAGGAAGAAAGTACTCGGAGATGAAGAGGGACCTGATATAGAGTAGGATGATGGATTTTGTGTTTTGTTAGGAGTAATAAAATATTTGTTTGGTAGTTGTGTCCATCCAAAAACCTACCTTAACCGGTAGATTACCTTAAAAATAATATATATATATATATATATATATATATATATATATATACATATATATATATATATATATATAATATCTGTACAGATACCTAGTACAGCGTCATCAGGCGAAGAAGTTACATCCATACATGTGTGTGTGTGTGTTTATATACGATATCTATATATATCATATACATATATACACACACATACCTGCATGGATGTAACTTCTTCGCCTGATGATGCTGTACTACTGTGAACCTGGATCGCATTAAATTTTATTTTTTATGTGGATTTACAAAGTTTGAACATGGTATCATTCAATTATGATCTTGGTCAGGCTAATGAACGTGGCGATAGATTTCACGAAGTTTGCGAAGAGAACAACATTATTGCAAGGGCTTGATTTAAATTTTCCAAACGGCCAATCAATGAATGGAAACCTGCAATATATAATCCAAATAACCTAGAATCTGCATATGCCAGATTAACTTATTTGTATACTACCTTGATCAAAAAGTTCCCGGAATAACCACCGTGTGGCGCTCCCATCGTTCCGATTTGAGTTCGGTTTTTTGTGTTAAATTGGTACATCTGTTGTTGATATTTCCTTTAAATCTTAGTGTCATCACTTGACATTTGCAAAAGTTACGTAGCCAAGAGTACATCTATCTCTGTGTGTGTTGGCGATTTTTTACAATTGCAGAAATGGATTTAAATTTGCAACAACGAAATTGTATTAAATTTTGCGTAAAAAACGGATTTAGTGGCGCACGGACGTTGGAAATGTTGGAAAAGTGTTTCGGCAACGATTCTCTAAAAAAAACGGTCGTTTACCAGTGGCACGAGCGGTTCAGAAGTGGTCGTGAGTCAATCGAAGATGATGAACGCAGTGGCAGACCATCGACATCGAAAGTCGGTGAAAAAATTGATAAAGTAAAAGAAATGTTGGTCAATAACCGCAAATTAACCATCAGAGAAATAGCGGAGGACTTGAACATTGCCTATGGATCCGCCCAAGACATTGTGGTTAATGATTTGGGTTTCCGTCGTGTAGCATGCCAAAAGACCTCAATTTCATGCAAAAAAGAGACCGTGTTGACGTCGCAAAAGACATGATTTGCGAGGCTGAATCCGATCCCACATTCATCAAAAGGATCATTACTGGAGACGAGACGTGGGTTTATGAGTACGACACGCAATCCAGACATCAGGCAAGTGAATGGCGTTCACCAAATGAGCCGAGACCAAAAAAACCACGTCGTTTTCAGTCAAAAAAGAAGGCAATGCTGACGGTTTTCATGGATTACAACGGTGTAGTGCATCATGAATTTTTGCCAGAAGGCCAGACAGTAAACAAAGAGTATTATTTGGGCGTTATGAGACGTTTGCGTGAAACAATTCGCCGAAAGAGACCAGAAATGTGGGCAGAAAACTCGTGGATTTTGCACCATGATAACGCACCGTCGCACAGTGCTATCATTATTCGTAATTTTTTGACGAAAAATGCAACAAATACCATCCAACAGCCACCGAATTCACCTGATTTGGCTCCCTGTGACTTCTTTCTGTTCAATCGAGTTAAAAAACCATTACGGGGAACGCGTTTTAGCAGCCGAGAGGAAGTAATGGAAAAATCGCAGGAAGCACTGATGGACATACCGAAAACCGAATATAAAAAATGTTTCGAGGATTGGATCAAGCGCTGGCATAAGTGTGTTGCAGTCGATGGGGATTACTTTGAAGGGGACAATATAGATTTAGATGAATAAACTAGTATTTTTAATTTTCTGAATAAATTCCGGGAAATTTTTGATCAAGGTAGTATACAAATGTCAAAAAATATTCGATCGAGTCATCACTTTCCCTGAATATGGAATTAGATAGGATCACGCTCCTCTTGTATCTGATATAAATATTCCTCTGGAAGTTTTCAGCATAAAAAAATGTTCAACGTAGCAGCTAGAATATATTTATACAATAAAATTTAGCTGAAAGAACTAAATTTTAAATCGATGAATATTTACAATTCATCATAGAAATCTCAAGACGTGAAGAATAAGCTCAAAAACACGGCCAAGGAATTCCTCAAAAATTATTAAAACAGTAGTGGTACAGTGCTAAAAAAGAATTAGGGGAAGGGTTAAACATTTGTACGTATTGATGGAAAAACGTATATTGGCCTACTACGGAGAAATACGAGGTCACCATGCTCACATCATCCTCCATAGCACCATGCGTCCGTATTCTGCTTGATATACCTCGTTCTTATCCATAATAGAGATCAGGGGGAATATATTTTGAGCATAAAAGATTTTTTATTCGCGATCCCGTGACTTTTTACCCAATTCAAGGATAAAAAGCAACAGCAACAGGGATAGTCAAAGAAGGGGTTCGAAATGGTGCGGTGGCTATCGTACTAGCTTCCCACCCAGAAGTCCCGGGTTCAAATCCCGGCGGTGTTGAATATTTTTCAATGGTATCTCGATCCCTACTTGAGGTGCTTTGAGGAGGCACTTTGCGTGAGTACGCCGTCCGTCGGATGGGACGTTAACCCGCGGACCCATTTGGCACCTTTCGTAAAGAGTAGGCTAATGCCGACGCCGGGTTTCTCTCCACCCTTCATCCTTACCTGTCCATCCCTAATGGCGCAAATGACCTCAGCTGTCGGTCGCCTCCCATTAAATACTACTACTACTAGCAAAAGAAAAATCGATGAGAGAGAAATCTGAAGGAATGGAACAACTTGGTTCCGACCATGATTATTTTAAAGACTGCACTCATGACATATTGAAAGAGAGATTATTGGAAAGACTTAACCTTTTGATGTTAGAAAATTACAGATTTATTACGGATAAAAATGAAATAATTGGAACTCGGGATGGATGCATAGAGGAATTATTTTAAGCCCAAAGGAGAAGACACTCTGTTGCCCACAGTAAGAATTTGAAGACCAATCTATTTTAAAATAAAAAATTGCGTATGCCATAAGTAACTCAAAAAACAGAAAAGACCGTGGATCCGATGAGATTCATATGAAAGTGTTAGAAATCATAATGAAAATATCATACACCTTTCAGTTAGATCATTTAACTAAGTATTTAATAGCGTAGAGATACAATCAGACAGGCTGCGCTTCACTTTCTCTCCCGAAAAATTCTAAAACAGAGCAATTATCTGAATACCATTCAATCAGCTTAATGAGCGACACCGTGGCAGTATTCTTGAGAATAATTCATCATACGAGGAATATAGGGAACGAGAGCGAAAAATATCAAGAGGCTACACAATTTTACTTTGGGAATTCCTTTCGGATTAGGGAAACCGTATTTACGTTACATATTCTGCTGCAAAATGCAA
Organism: Hetaerina americana; assembly: GCF_022747635.1. Lineage (NCBI taxonomy): Eukaryota > Metazoa > Arthropoda > Insecta > Odonata > Calopterygidae > Hetaerina > Hetaerina americana. Next base: position 1,559,156 of record NW_027287461.1, on the reverse strand, counting down.
AGATCAGAGGAAGGATATGCTTGGCTGCTCCAAAAACTTTGAAAAGTCATTCGACAAGATACAGCACAAACCAATAGTAATCATGAATTTTGAAAATAATGACAAGAACCTCCATATTATTGAAAATCTTTATTAGAATCAGATTGGTATTGTTGAAATTGGGAATAACTTATATCAGGAAATACTCAAAAAGCAATGTCCCCAACATTATTAAATCTATAGTATATTCACATACTCGTATATTCAAAAAAGCTTTGAAAATAAACCGTACGGAGTACAGAGAAATGGCGAAAACACTGATTTACGAGTGAAAATGCGTATGAATGTGCTGACGACAGGGTATTCTTGGAGGTGCTGTGCGAAGGGTACTCTTCAATAAAGACCTATATGTCTAATTGAGTAGGATTAACAATGAAGTGAATAAATTAGAATCAAAATTAGTTTGAAGAAGAGAAAATATTTGATTACCAGGCATCAACCATATCTAACATTCACTTTACGACTAGAGGAACCATTAAAAGAAAGAATTACCAGCCTCACATACTGGACAGTGTAATCACGGAGTAAATAGATCCCGACGTTGAAATAAACGCTACATGTCAATGGATATAACCAGCTTTCAAAATATGAAGTTATTTTTGTGCAGTGATGATTTTAACTTTGAAATCAAACAGAGGATGATCACACTTTATATTTGGTCAGTTTTCTGTACTTTGTGGGCATTAAAAATTGACATTAAAAACATCATCAATGAACTTAATAGTGGCCTTAGAGATATGAATCCTCAAATTGAACGTTGAAAATGCCCTGCATTGCTTGAAATTCAAGTCAGCATGTCTTAAGTAGCGCCAGAGTGGAATGTGAACAGCTCGAAACAATATAACGTAGAAAGTTGCCCTGTGATATTTAAGATTTGTGTTAAAAGGGAAAAGTATCTCATACTAAAGGTGTTACTAAAAGGCAACATTAAATGTCGATGAGAAATTGTAAGAAAGCAGGCTTCTGGGCTAAAATACACCAGAGAAGGGACCGGCATTCAAAACAAATACTCACTGTCGCAGAGAACCGCGGACGCTTCACCGCAGAAATTGCCAACGCATGGGAAAATCCGACGAGGCACTTCGTGAGGAAGAATATTCCAACGCTACTCAGATTTTTGTGCGCCTGTTGTATAACCTGTTCAATATTCCAATGCCAAAATTCTATTTAAAATACTTTCCAGAGAAAAGGATATTATATGCAAATGTGTATTCAAATTTAATAACAAATATTTTTATACGTAATTAAATATATGTTGAAACCAAATAGACCAACGAAAATGTGCAAGTTATCGAACCACAGTAATTTTTGACATGCTGGATAGAATATTGATGTCTGCTGAAAACAAATTATTCTCGATAAAATCAAGTAGTAGTAGTTTTTAGGGGAGGCGACCGACAGCTGAGGTCATTTGCGACATTAGGGATGGACGATAAAAGATGAAAGGTGGAGAGAAACCCGGCGTCGGCATTAGCTTACTCTTCACGAAAGGCGCCAAGGGGTTAACGTCCCATCCGACGGACGGCGTACTCGCTCAGTGCCCTCCACAGAACACCTCAATTAAGGATCGGGATACCACTGAAAAATATCTGCTGTCTCTGGGATTCGAACCCCTCTGGGTGGGAAGCCAGTACTTTAGCTGTCGTACCAACACGATCCCCCGGTAAAATCAATTCCGTACTAATAACAAATAATAACAATTTTCTTCTAGATAAAAACGTATTCCCGGCCAAGTATTCAAGTACCAAATGTGTGACCTAAATAAGATGTATGATATGAAAGCCTGGCCATAATAAAACTTTTTAACTAGTGGAAAAGGCTACTATTTTGCCATTAATATTTTCCAATTATACTATATCACGTCTTAAACTACATGATTCGGTAATTAAGTAATTAATTTTTATTGAGTATCCGTTATTCATAACATTTTTTGTCTAGGAACAATTTCACTCAATTTATATCTGCTGGTGGGTCGCGATAGTCCAGGGGGAAGAGCGCTGAACTACTGACCGAAGGGTCCCGGATTCCCGGGCAAGTCCCTGGACACCTGCAGCTCCTACCCTGATGTGTGAATTTCACACGCCGTAGGGCTTAGTACTGGGTGAACTCTACCATCACCTACCAAACCGACCATCGGGTTGATTAATGTGTTCATGGTTTATATCTGCTGCAAATCTGCTAATGTTCATCCCAATTATGGAATATAAACTATGAACCCCTAATAAATCATACGAGGGTCATCCGGAAAGTAGTACCCGTTCGCGAAATAAAGACACAAAAGTAAATATTAACAAACATAAAAAATTTTATTTGAAAGAGGATACTTTAAACTACTTCTCAACATAATCTCCAAGCAAATTAAGGCATTTGTCATAACGTGTGACAAGTTTCTGTATTCCTGCTGCATAGTCCTTCGCCGCCAGCTCATTGAGATACGCGAGGGACCCATCTTGCACAAATTTTTGCATAATGCAGATGGTGTTTAACAATTTCATGAACAATTGTTCGAGAAACATTGGGAAAATGCTCACAGATGTCATCAATTGTGACGCGCCGATCGTTCCTCACGAATTCGTCAACTGAGCTCACCAGTTGGTCTGTAATGACAGACGGTCTCCCCGAACGCTCATCGTCGTGTGTGTTCCCCCTCCCCATGTTGAAGTTGCGACACCACCGCCGAACAGACGACTCGTCCATTACATTGTCTCCATACACCTCCTTTAATTGGCGATGAATATCACATGGGCGAACGTTTCTTGCATTGAGGAATTTAATCACTGCCCTCACTTCACAACTGGCGGCGTTCTCAATTTTTTTAAACATTGTAAACAATCACAGAAACAACACAGGCAATGCTAGCGTCACGCAACTTGGCTCAGAGAAGGCAGACAAGCCACTGAAGCTATCTGACCTCGTCCAGCGGCTACTCGCGTCGTCAGCATTTCATGCGGCACGAACGGGTACTACTTTCCGGATGACCCTCGTAGTTAAGCTATGATAATGATTCCTTTGGCCATAATTAAGCTAATCTTACTCATGATAGCCCAATTATCCTTTTCTCTTCGATTGACATAATTTCTTACTGAAAATATTTGGGATTATTATTCCATTGATTATAATCCAAATTATACAAGTTCCTTTCAACTGTTTTCACTCATGTTATTATTAAGTAGAGAAAACAATTGAAAGGTGCTTTACCTGATCAAGACACTTCTTATTTCGTTCTTTTTCACTTTTCTCAAAAACTGAATACACGTTGCCTTTTCCTTAACAGGGTATTTCATGCAAAATACCAGACGGCTCGAGAAATGTTCCCACATCAACAGCTTGTGTAACAACCTTCCGATTCCTGAATATCAACCTCAATCTTTTTGCATTATCTATTCCCAATTGTTTCTAGCAACCTCGCACACCCTACCTTATTACAGTTCCCCATCCTTTCACGTATCTTAACCTCTTTAACGACCACTCCCTTCCCCAAGCCGACATTGTTTCGGCACGACAGGCGACGAAATGTATGTTCCCCGTGCGGTTCACCTGCTACGTAGATAAGAAAAGAGTGTGTCGTCCCAAAATAAAAAAGGGCAGGAGGAGCCATCCATTACGATTCGTCGACAAGAGCATCGGAAATTGGGGTCTAACCGTCGGTTGATTCGTACGAACGAACTAGACCCCACAGATTCCCCGGGAAAGTCTGAACTCTCGGGAGCCATCTGAATAATTGCACGGGCGAGGCAAACGAAAAGGGAGGCGGGGCACGAGAGAGGGGAGGAGATGAATCAACAGGGCAACGCGGTGAGTGAAGTGGGGAGGAAGGGGGGGGGGGTAGAAGGAGTGATGGGGGCGGGGGGACGCGAAAAGTTGGGAGAGGCGTGGGAGGAACGGGAGCGGGCGTTTTAGGGCGGTTTAGTCCCGAGGAAAGCTGGGCTTCGTGAGCGGAGAGGTGCCCGAGTAATTGAGTGCGCATCTTGCTGTGCATGGGTGGGGGGGAGGCGGGGGGGACGCCGCGTGTTTGGGAAGGCGAAAAAGGAAGGCCCGACCTGGCGCTTTGAGGGGCCGGCTTCGGCTGTCGAGGGAAGAAGGGCGCACGGGATGGAGGGCCGGGGAGGCCGAGACGGTGAGGGACACTTGTGGGAAGGACGAGTCAATATTTGGCGAAACGAAGGAGTCGAGGGAGGACCGAGGCGGGGAGATGAGGAGGTAGATGTGGATCCTCTCCAGCGCGGTGCTAGAGCGCCGGTAGGCAAAGCGGGCGAGTTGGCGGGGAATTAGTTTGCGGCGGGTTATTCGGCCGGGATGATGGGGTAGAGGTAAGGGGGGGAATAACATTTTGATCTCGGCATAAATGAACTCCTAGAACGTGGAGAGACGAGGAGCACTATGAACCTCATGCAAAAGGCAAAAATACCCTCTCTTGTGTTGTGTTAATGTAATAATCAGCTGTAATCACCTGTAACCGAGTCATCAAATAAAACGAAATAGTTATAAATACGCGTGGCGTTACATTTTTCTTTCCCCAGGGGATGGGTTTTCTGCGCTGGTTAATGCACTAGTTCCCCACTCTCAAAATCCAAGGTCGAGACCCGTGTGTGGTGGATTTCCTGAGGAATTCAGATCTCCACTTACACTACTTACTACGTGCCTTTTGGAGAGAGCAACTAGGGAACAGTAGTCTGTCCTTCTGATGGGAAGGTAAATTGTGTGACCCCTTGGTGCTGTCGGGTTCATTCCCGCCGAGGCACAGAGTTTCTCCACATTTCTCTTCCTCTGCTCCTACATACCGTCAATTTACCGTCCATTACTTAAAGGTCGGCTCGCTTTTAAAGTTAAACATGACCGCACGAACTTGAAAATAGGCAAAAATATGCACTCTGGGGAGATTTGGAGGGTACTTCTACCTCGTGCCTTTAGAAAATAACGTAATGCCAAAAAATTACTCGCTATTTTAAATCTATTTTAAGCCGTGCAGCTGTCCGATAACGAGAGAGAAAGAATTCTTAAGCTCTCCTATCACGTTTCATCGTGGCTCGTACCCTGGCGCCACGAAATAAAAACTACAATACCCTCGTGAACTTTGGAGATGGAGTCCAAATTGATTCTTGGTGCAATTGATGACGATTGCATCCAAAATCCATCTTACATATTACTACGTGAAACAGTATAACACTGTCGCACGTAAGAATATGCATAGGGATTTTGTTCACAAAAAAACAGAATAATTAAAATAACAGACAGATAGATTATATTGCGGGTATCTGAATAGGGTGATGGTGAACGTACTGGCTTCCCACCCCAAAGGCTCCTGTTCGAATCCCAGAGGTGCCATAAATTTGCATAGGTATCCGATCTCTACTTAGGATGCTATTTGGAGAGCACTTCAGGGGAGTCCATCGGATGGAATGTTAAATTTTTGACCATTGGCGATCATCGTTAAGAGTAGGCTAATTCTGGTGCCGAGTTACTCTCCACCCTTCTTCAATTCCCCTACTATCCCATCGCCACCAAATTACCTTCCTATTCCAAATTTCGCAAATGGCCTTAGCTGTTGGTCGCCTACCTTAATAACTACTACGTGAGAGAAACTTATCGATTGCCTGAACTTACCTTCCCATTAGAAGTCCTGAGATATTAAATTTAGTTCTTCAATATAAACCTCTCTTAATAGCTCAAATGGTCTCAGCAATTGGTCAACTCTTAATCACTAGTAATACTGCTGAAGCTTTCCGAACGATCGATATCATTTCGCTTCGAGAAAACAGGCTAATGAAACTCTACAAAACTCCGCGGTTCAATGTGTCACCAGTTTGTCAAGGTTAAGAAATCTGTTTATAAATATGCACTATAACCTCTAGTATGCACTTAGAGCATTCCGACTCTGAGTATAACTACTTTACATCAACGCTGGAGCAGCCATTATCCGACTTTTCTCAAGTTTCTCGCACGCAATTAGTCCGGGGCGATGAACAGTGAATTCATAGAATATATGTAGGATGAGATCGCTTGAATCTTAAGGATACACCAGATTTCCATGCAATGGTGAGGTTTTCAGTATAAAGAAAGAAAGCGCAGATGTCAGTATTCATGGTTTCCATGATGAAACGCTGTTTTATGAAGTCAAGGGTTGATAATAAATACAGAACATTTTTTTTGCCGCCGATAAAGAGAGAGGTTGGTCTCCTGATATAATACTATTATACACATATGCCTTGGTCTAAAATCGTCTCTACTATTACATCTTTCTTATCACACTACTTGCTTATCGATTATAGAGTGTCCCATCCCTCTTCTTTCTTTCATATCTGAACCTTACACAAAGTCTTCTCCGTACAATGCATAATTTAATTACTGGGACTATTTATGTACGAGAAATTTTCAATTGCATTTACTAATTTCCCTAACCTTCTATTTTTTCCAAGTGTAATATTTCATTTTCCAGACGTTGCCATATCCCAAAGGTTTTCCGAGCATGTGGAAATACCTTTTATTTTTGGTGTTATTTGTAAAGTTTGATGGCATAACAAACGTTATTTCGGTATAGTACACAAGATGCGGTTCTAACTGATTAATTAGGAATCTTTATAAATCCCGCATCACCGGAAAATATGCGGCGCTACGTTTACACCCAAGAATATATCGAGAGAAATCACTTAACCTTTCAAGAGGCTTCAATCATCACTAATACAAGTTGTGCCGAAAGTTTTCACCTCATTTGGTGAAATTAATGCTAAATTTATTTCATCTGAAAATGCCATCCCTTTTTCCTGACTTCCATTAAGGAAATCTAAATACACAGAAAAAAAAATTTTGACTTTGGAGAACTTCATTCGTGGGCGTTGAAGTTTTTGCTACCGCGTCTCGCTTACCGCACACTCTCCACTCCTGAGACCTAATTCCTCCCATGACTACTCGAGTCAGCTCCTTGACATAGCTGGTCCGTATGCAAACGCACAGAGGTCGCCATACGCAAGGAAGGACAGATAAAGAGGCAAAAGAAGAAGGATACACACCCTTTGAGTTTCAGGGAACACGCATCCTCGCCCGAGATAGTCCGGCAGGGTCCGGGCCGAGAGAAGGGTCAACCCCTTCCCCCTACCCAAACCCCTCCACCCACGGGGCCACCGCGACCCTCATGAGCGGAGACGCTCTCTCTGCGGGGAGCCACGGCGGAACTTCAAAGGAAAGCCCTGTCACCCTCCTTCCCTCTGCTCCCTCCTCGAATTAGCAAAACTGAAGAGGATGAGTGTATTAAATGGCTGAGCAAACAGCGCCCGAAGAAACCCATAGCGCGCGTCAACCGTGGAAGTAACACATCCGATTAGAGGGACCTGACTCCCGAGTGCCGCCATTCTTCTCTCCGATCGACGCGAGTGGTCCGACATCCTTGCACAGCGAGAAATTCAATCACGGGATGACTTACACTTCGTTCGCTGAGCACGGGACGAGTCGCACGATCGAGAGACATTTGCTTCCGAGCTGCGGCACGGCCTTATAGAGATGCAAATCTGAGAAAGCATGCGCGAACTGTGAATCTAGGGATTTAATGAGATAGATGTTACATGAAAGGTCACCGTTTGCACGGACAGAATAGAAAGTATCTGCCAATTCTTTGAAATTTTCGGACTCTCTCACTTTACATACCTAATTAGGGTGACGGAAATGAGGATTTTGTGCGAACAGATAGAATACAAAAACGCGCAACGTTAACCGTTTGTCTGAAATGTCTGATAAGATGAAACTGGTTTATTAGATTTTGCTACACAATAAAACTACGAATCGTGCGTAGCCAGTAAGTTAGGAGCCCGTAAGAGCATAATCAACGAAGAAACTTCAACGCAATTCCGATTGAATTGAGTTTTTAAAAAAATTATCATGAAAGACACCATTAATTAAACACATTGTCAATACTCGTACATACGAGGTGCGTTCAAATCTAATATCTCCAAATATATTCTCAGGACTAGGAATTAGAGACATAGGGCTACACCATATAGTGCACAGGGTTCGTATAGTGCGAAGTGAGTGGTTAAGAAACGTTTTCGACATTTAAAATCTACTCGTACTTACACTCGTACTCATAATACTTAAAACATTCGTAGATTCTTTTTCCCTTCTAGTTGTTGACCTTCGGGGAAGGTAAAGACCAAAGAGAGAGCATTTATGTTATTTCAAGGACCTAACTCCCATTTGTCAATTTCCGCCAAAATGCCGTGTTCTTGCGTACTTCTTTCGCATCTATTTCATTCATACATGATCTCCTATTCCTAAAACCTACAATAACACTCGTCTTGGGAGTCTTCGGCCACATACGTTCGGGATTTTTTCGAGCTACACCTTCGACTCTAAAACAACTCACTCTACACTGTCATGGGAAGTAGATTTTACCATGGGATGGGAGGTCGCCGTCCAAAGTTTTATTTTATCTATATCGAAACGATGCTCAGTAAGTCACCGCAGGTGGGTGAGGTAGTAGGTGTTAACGGCACCAGCCATAAATGTAGAAATATTAGATCCTACATTCATTATAATACATATTAGCTAATATACAAAAACAATGGGGCACAAACACATATGCATACCTACATACATGATGCAATAATTGGTGTGTTGACTAAATCATTCAATTTCAGTCTTTAATTTTTACGGGCACTTGACTTCAATTTTGCTAATATTTTGCACTATGCAAGTTAAGAACGAGTACTTGAATCTGTCTGTGGCAGATTCTTTCTCTCATATTTTTTCCCGGTGATCGAATCTACCAATATGATTCGGCGCAAAAATAATTTCATCAGTGCCACAAGAAAAATTTAGTTGTCCTGTTCCTTTCTAAAAGTTTATGTCTTGCCTGCTCTCATTGAGGAGAAAAATAGCTTCCAACCTAATTTCTCTCCTACAACCGTCACGTTTACTTCTTTCTCGTACAAATTTGTAGCAAACCTGGGTACGTAATTTTCGCGAGGCATTCTTGAATTAAACCTGGTATGAACCTTCTATCGACTTTTAAAACAACATTTTTTATATAATGTGTGACTCCGCAAATTTATTCAACATGCTATTCGGCATTTCTCCCAGTTCTGGGGCTTCGTTTGGTTTTATATTTCGTAGCTTCCTTTGACAATAATATGTCGTTCATGAGATTTTCAGCTGTACGTGGGATTTCATTTTACATGTTTGGTGATTAGGTCCTCATCCATTTCCTCTACTCTACGAAACCAGCGTAGAACTCTTCTTTTATACTTGTCTTGGTGCATCCAACTCACACCATCACATCGCATTTATTTTTGCCACAACCTTCCTCAAGTCCCACATTACTCCCGAATTTATTCGACATTTATACTTATACGGATATCCCCAAGTTTATATTAAATCCAAACACTAATGTAGGCAGAAGTACCCTTTTATACGCTGCCATTTTACTAACCTAAACATTATTTAATATAAACTCTAATTACCACCAAAAATCTGTCTGTCCTTATTCGCAAGCCTTTGAGCTATTTATCTGCCTGGCCACCTTTTGTAGGACTTTGGCTTTTTGCGAATATATAGGTATTCTAAGTATGAATTAGCGACGGTTACGAAATTCACGATTTTACGAGGAACAAAAACAGGGCTGAAGAATTCTTCCCCGAGACCTGTGGTCATCAAAACGTAACTGACATTGCCAAAATCCGAATGTCTCGATTTTACTGGTTTGTTGCCCTCCAACCGAGTCCTACTACCTACACAATAAAAAGGATATTTTCCGATGTTTAGATGTACGAGGTCTGGTCAAAAAGTATCGCGAGTTTTGAATGTTCGCGGGTTACGTTTATTTGATTTTCAATTTTTTGTGGCGTTATGTCGTTACTTATGTCTCCCACTTATGCCGAAACGTTCGGCCATTTTGAATTTGCAGTTAATTGTTGACAGCTGTTTTGCTTGGACGTGTTTTGGTTTGTCTTCGATTTTCGCCTGTTCCAAAAAATGGATCAAGGAATCTGTATCAAATTTTGTATGAAAAACGAAATTAAGTGCGCGGACGCATTCCGAATGTTGACTGTGGCATATGGAGAAGATTCCTTGGACCAAAGCATCGTTTATCGGTGGTGCAAAATGTTCTCAGAAGGCCGCGAAGATGTGAACGACGAAGAGCGTACCGGACGCCCGAGCACGTGAACAGCAGACGAAAACATTGATGAAATGAAGAAAATAGTATTGGCCAATCGTCGAATCGCCGTTAGAGAAGTTTCTGAGGGCCTAAACATATCGATTGGCTCGTGCCATTCGAATTTTACCACAGATTTGGGCATAACACTGGTCGCCGAGAAATTCGTACCAAAATTGTTCAATTTCGACCAAAAACACCAACGCATTTACATTGCCAATGAGGAGTTAGACTCTGTCCGCGACGACCCAACTTTTCTCCAGAGGGTCATAACCCGTGACGAATCATGGGTTTATGGTTATGACGCGGAAACTAAAGCTCAATCATCCCAATGGAAGTTGCAGCACGAGCCAAGACCGAAAAAAGTGTCGGTCGAACGTGAAAGTTTTGCAAACAGTTTTCTTTGATTGCAGGGACGTGGTGCATCATGAGTTCTTATCACAGGGTAGAGCGGTAAATAAGGAATAGTACCTGCAAGTTATGCGCAATTTGCGCGAAGAAATCCAACACAAACGCCCGGATTTGTGGACGAACAAATATTGGCTTCGGCGCCATGACAACATCCCTGCTCAGACATCGTTACTTGTGCGCGAATTTTCGGCCAAAAACAACACACTAATGGTGCCGCAGCCACAGTATTCACCATATCTAGCCCCCAGTGACTTTTTCTTGTTCCCGAAACTGAAGAGGCCAATGAAAGGACGACGCTACGCCCCGATTGACGAGATAAAGACTGCATCGAAGGAGGAGCTGAACAAGATCACCAAATATTATCTTTTGAAGGGCTTCGAGAATTGGAAAAAACGTAGGCACAAGTGTATAATATCTAATGGGGATTGCTTTGAAGGGAACAAAATAGATATTCATGACTAAATAAATAATTTTTGAAAATACACAAAAGTCGCGATAATTTTTTAACAGACCTCGTATGTGCGAAGAACGGCCAGAAAGGCAACCTCTGTGCCAAAAACTAATAAATGATCAACGACTGCTATTTCTCAATCAGCGGAGGATCATTTTATCAATCTCGGTTTCCGCGTAAAAACCATATTCAGATAATGAAGAGGCTAGACACCTAAATGCCAGTGATCGAATCACAATCTGATCAGGGTAAATTATTTTCGCCGAGTAAGAAATTGAAACTTTTAGCCAATGGTTTTGCTCTAATTCCACCAAATGGCACCAGAATATTCGCAAATAGTTCCCAGAACGAAATCAACCCCATGGGTTCATTATCCAAAGCTAATAATTTCATTGCAGTAGCATTTCTCCTGGAATAGCAAAATGGTGCACCACGATTTCACAACGGTGGCGGTTGGGCCCTGGCCTCTAAACGGTCCTCTGAGGCACTGCACCTAAACCTAGCACCCCATTTATTCAGCATCCTCATCAAAGGACCCCGAGCGCGTGGGTGCAGAGAACAGCGGAAGTGGGGGAAGACGGGGGCGGTGGCTGTGAGGAACTAAGAAGAGGGTAGATATCCACGAGGCTGACAGGAGAGAGACATCAAAAGACGCAGCAGGGTACTCGTAGTAGGGGAATTTTGAGAGGAGGAGAAGATGGACTTGGAGGAGTCGGGACGGGGATTCCAAACCTTTCTGCTCATAAAGAGCGCCCCCCCGCCACGTGGTGAGAGAGGCTGGGGAGACCCGTAGACGAACAATGCACACGCGTTCGTCTCCTCCTTCCTCCCACACCTTCCAACCCCAGACTTCTTTGCTCCCCGTAACACGGGCCACCCCCTCAAGGGTGCCCTTTCATACGCGTGCAGCGGCGCTGGGTGGAAAGTTGAGAAGAGGACAAGAGAGCGAGATGGAAAAGCGAGGAGCATCGATGAGGGAAAAAGACCATCGGATTGGAGGTGACATTTTTAATACAATCTTCATCGTCATATTCGTTTCGCGTTTCTTCTTCCCAATCATCCTCCTCCTTTTCCCGAATCAAAATACCCTGGGTGGGGGGGGGGGCGACGGGCCGAAGGAAGGGGTGGGGGGTCGGGAAAGGTGGGTTCGCGGATACAATGAACGTGCACGGCCGGCCGTATTGAAGGCTGCTGCGCTGTAACAAGACCGCGACCCAATGGAATTTCACTCTTTCTTCTCGGAAGTCTTCGATTCCCTCGTAATGCCACCGTCCAACATCAGACGCAGAACGGGCTGTATCGCTGGAGCCTTTCAACCAGACCATTGGGGACGGTGTTCGAATTCTTCCTTCTCCATGAGCTCGCAAGAAAGATTTCGGTCGCGGCACGTGGAAGAATTCACACGTGTCGGGGTACGCTAACAATCGGACCATTTAACAATTTCCTTTCGGCCGCTTCATTAGGAAAAATTGGAATGCAAGGACAAGATGCAACACGGAATTACTACATAGCCAGGGGCGGGGCCTCCAGGAGACTTGAACTTATTGAAGAAATTTCCATCTATATTATTTAAGATTGTTTATATATATATAATTCAAACAAAGGAACGAGATGGCGTTAGCAAACAAAATATAGCAAAACACATAAAAAAAGGACACACATATATTCCGAAATTTTCATATTCGGTTGCAAGACCGTCTTCTTCTACGGAAAGAAGGGACACTTACACCTTTTTCTTTATTTTTGTTGTTTGTATTTTTGATGCACCTAGTTCCTTCGTTTGAATTCATTCACATCCGTGAGACTATCGTACAAGTTACACACACACACACACACACACATATATATATATATATATATTAATATATATATATATATATATATATATATATATATACATATAAAGGACGAACACAGAAAAGTTGGGGAAGGCGGAATCACGCAGATCACGAGCGCAAAAATATTCCCTTGACCAAGACTTGAACACCGGATCTTTCGACTTGCCGGATACTCAAAACACTTGAGCTATCGAGGAAACTTAATTTACACTGAGATCTGCGCCACACACATGCATACCTTCATTAGATTATGAAGAGTAACTCATACTCTGATGAGGGTGGCCGCAATTACGAAAATATAATCCGTTGTTTTTTTCTCTTTTGTGCTCATTTTATTTGTATTTCTATTAAAACACAAAAATAAATTAACAGATATATGTATGTATGTATGTATGTGTGTGTGTCCTTGGAAGAACTGTGTACACTGAATACATTTGCCGACCACTTAATCCACATGTGCCCGACCTTTTGATCAACCAAACTTATCCAAGGACCACTTTTGATATTCAAGCAAATACTTGTAATTAAAGTTGGGCATATCGCGTCCCTATCGCTGTTCCGTTCAGCCCCTAGCTATCCTGAGTTATTAGTTGTTAGGGAGTGAGGGAGTAATGTTAATTGGTTTTCCGGACGCAACTCCATTTCGCTAAACCACCACTTGATCGGAATTAAAAGGACCTACCGAAAAATTTGGTGAAGAGGCTCTAACAGAGAGATAGGAAAGCGGGAATATTTGACTGTGTATGGGTGTACAGAAGAGGTAGATGGAGAAAGCAGAGGAGTGAATGTGAGAGGGATTGGAAAGGGCGGGGACGGATTGTGTAAGGCGGGGAAGGGTAAACGTTGGCAGGGATGGCAACGGTGTATAGATACGAGATTTTTCGATGCATTTGACCTTACATCTATAGCCCCAGATACACATGATCTGACTGATAACTGACCAATTTTCATCGAATGGAATGCCAAATCCCCTTGATTGAGAGGTAGATTGTTTCTACGTATCCAAAATTATTGTCAACATTTTTGCAGAGGAAGCAATTCTGAAAGCAGCATGAATAATCTTCTTGAATAAAAAATAATTGTCATTTATCAATTAAAATATTAATAATACATACTTTAAATATGAATGATACATACCTAAAATATTAATACTACATACTTTAAATATTAATGTACATGATATCTCAAGGAAACTATAAATATAAATTGCGTAATTACGCCGTTCAACTAGGCTGAGTCGAGCAGTTTGGTTCAAATAAGCAAACTAACTCAGCTTGCATTTAAGAAATTGCCTACTCTGCCCAAGTTTCGAACCCTGCCATGGTCGATGTTAGTCGACGACTGGATTAGTAGATTATGATGCATGTAAAATTTGACCTGTCAAGTACACTTCTCCCCGGGTCAACTCATGTGCGTACAATCGCTGCATCCTTTTCGATTTTTGCCATTAATGCTGTACAAGAGTTAATGGTACTAATATTTTTATGTATCGCACAATAGTGAACCATTCGAAGCAAAACTTTAGATCGTAATGAGGAGCTAGTTAAGATATTGAAGTCCCTGTCAGCTTCCCTAGAATTCATCATAAAACAGACACACTCTGCTTGTGGGTCATCAGTTGATTAACGGATTTTTTAATCGATGAATATTTGATTGAGTAGCTACCTACTATGACAAAATAAACATTGGCTGGGAACATTTTTTTTGTTTTTTAAATAATATGCGCAAAACAACTTGTGACGAATTCTTTGCCTGTACATATTTAATATGAGAACAAAACAGAAAATAAAAATGCCACTCGTTCATCCATAGAACACGTCTCTCATAATGTTTAATTGTATTAAAACATATTTATATGTATATATTTCTAAATATATACGCATATATAATATATATGTATATGTAACTTATATGAAAGTCTCACGGATGTGAATAATAATCAATACTAAGATAGCAAACACTAGCGAACAAAAAAAAAACCAGAAACAAAAAAGAAACCCACACGTATTCCGAATTTTTTTAGTATATATATATTATATATTATTAGTATATAGTATTAGTATATATATATATTATATATATATATATATATATATATATATATATATATATATATACACGCATACATACATACATATGTATATATCTGTGTAGAAAATACTATGGTGAAAAAACGAATTATTGGTTTTAATAACAATGGTTTTCTTTTGAGCGTCACGTATGATAGACATCGATACAAAATTATTCCCTCAATCCCAAAACGCGGTGGGGCGGGAAAGGGGAAGGATAGGATGAGGTAGAGAAGGAGAGAAAAGGGGGTGAAGGCACGGAGCGTGGTAGTTACGGGGGACGGGGGTTTTGGAGTGGGAGTTTGGGGGAAGGGAAGGGGGCGAAGATGAAAGGGAGCTTGCTGGGCCTTCCATTGGGATTTGAAGTTGTGTTTATCCAAGGGCGGAATGTGTGTAACGTCCTCCTGGGCACGGGATAATTGCTGATTATATATGCTTTGTCCTCAAACGTTTTCATTTGATACACTCCGCGGATAGGGGAAAGAGACGGTGGGGGTGGGAGGATGCGGGGAGGGTGCAGTCGGGGTAGACTCTCTCTTGAGAGAGTCTTGTCTTTCCCGAACACATCTCTGCCCCCACTTTCCAAACCCGCCCCCACCCGGTGCGGTCGCCTTTTTTGGGTGCCGAGTGTGTGTCCTCCCCGCACCAACCCGCCCTCCCGTCAGCGCGACACAAGCGGGAGGCCGGGACGACTCCAGGGACGACCTTTCCAGGTCCGCGACCGGAGCTGGGAAAAGCGCAGACTCTCGAGATGTGTGCCTGCCTCTCCCCAATAGACCGACCGATTGCTCCCTCTCCGCCGCCCGCGGACCGACCCCCTCCCCTTCCCCTCCTCTCGGAACTTAATTGAAACTTCCTTTTTCGCCCCCAAGGTTTCCATCCTTCCGAACGAGAGTCCCACACCCAATCCCTCTCCCACCCCCGTGTTTGCCCCTCTCTCTGTGATTCTCCATCTCTCTCTCTGTCTCTTAGGGTCGGAAAGGAGTTAATTAAGGCACAGATCTATATGGCGTAAGACGAAGAGAGAGAGATGGAGAAGGAAGAAGGAAAACTTTCCGGCGCGGAGGGCTCGAATTCCGGGAGTGAGCGTATGAGAGCGAAAAAGAGAGGAGGGCGGACGTATTTGAAGAATCCTCCCACGGAGTACCTACCCACGGAGAGAGAATTCTACGAGAGTTCCCCGTTCCTGTCCCATCCCCATCCTTCTCCCCTCCCCCGCCGTCTCCTCCGCTCTTTTTCAAGGAATAGGAGCGATTCTGGGGCACACCCTAGAAATACGCCCCCCGCGACTCCATCCTTCTTCTTTGCGTCCCCACTGCCTCCCCGCGAGTTACCTCCAAGGGGCTCCCCAAGTTTTCGTTAAGCAATAACATGTCGGCAACAGTAGTCAAGCCCAGATCTAAGCTCAGTTGTGTATTTCAATAATGTCTCGGAATCGTCGTTCCTCGATAATACCGAGGTTTTGAGGTCACGGCCTTGATAATTACTCAATTCTCCTACGCAAAATTAAGCATTCAATAATGCAATTGCGTGAAAATGTCCTCATGGCCGAGGCTCGACATTCTCGATTCCTTCAAGGAATCGGTTCGCGTGTACTTGTACCGCATGGAGGCGAACACAGAAAATTGTACCGAGGATACATGCGGGTAATTCAGGCCAATTTTTTAAAAGTACCAAACGAGAAATCAAACCCTCCCAGTAACACCACCCTCTTCTAAAATGTTTGATACAGTCACGCCCTAACATGGTGCTCCATGTTTTCGCATAATTATTTTGAGACGTTGCCTACTCATTACTAGCAAGAGTCTACCTAGTTAGGATATGTTTCGATTGGCCATGGTAGTACACACTGCTTTACTGCTTTACTTCTAAGCCCTGGCTAATACGACACAATTTATCCAGAAACCCCAAATTACATATCACAACTCGCTATTCATCCCTTTGCTATCTCCCATTGCCTTTCGTTATCTTGCGAATCCATTTGTTCTGCCTTCGAATTGCTTCCAACAACCTACACGTAATTACTTCCGCTACCGCGTCAAGAACTCCGTTCGCTTCCCTTTCTCTCCGTTGTTTCTCGCATTCTTAACCATACCCAAACCTCAAAATCTTGCAATCTACGCTTATCCTCTTGTCTCAATAACCCAAGTTTCTGGGCTCTACAAAACTACGCTCCTTTTTGAAGTTTTCCCCAACCTTTTCTTTACTCCTTCATTCAAGGTACCCGCCAACAACTTTCGCCTCCAACTTAGTAAATAAGTAAATTCTTATAAAGCCACTTGATCGCAAATAAGTCCTTGATTAGTCGGTTTCATATCGTTCCATCCTTGAAAATCTGTCTTAAACCAGTGAAATTTTATTCTTCCCAGAAATCACAGGAGAAACGCCACGTAAAATCCTCAATCAAAAAATTATTGTTAATGAAGTGATCGCGTATCAACTAACGGTTGGTGCAATAGGGCCTTAATCCGTCCATAGCAGCAATAACTGGGGGGTATACCCATCCACGAATTATTCTTGAAAAATAATAATTGTTTACTTCCATATCTTGTGAGCATGACTAAATGACACGCACTCTCCTTTTGACGCGTATCATGCTTTAAGACACATGGTACCAATATTGTGACATACTTCATTAAAAAGCAGTAAAACCCATGCGGTAGTTTTCGATTCCTCAGTTATTCCTTAAGGGTGGTCCCGCAAATGAGAGAAAGCTAAGCTTTCAACCGTGCTTTCGCATTCCGCCATAGTTTTGATTCCACTCCAAGTTTCGCAGTTTCCTTGCAGATGTTCATATCCAAGGGTTTCAACGAGCCCACCTGAGCCAATCGAACCTTAAATTACATAAACGTTATCAATAAAAGTCAGGTACAAATCACATATTATTATCATTTTTGCGCGCTTCATACATAAAATAGGGCATGTAGGGAAATAGCAGTGTGCATACAGTGCCAGTCTGCTGTGAATTTAGTCGCAAAATACATCCATAAAACAAATATAAGCGGAAGTTAAAAGAAGAGGCGACAGTAAAAACGTTTTACTGATAAGTTTGCTTTATTTCATATTACATATTTACCGAAATGTACTCCTGGAGGAGATTTTTAAGTGTTCGTAATGGTTGAATCTTCATCTTTCGTTCCTTAGATATTTTTCGCTAAACTTCAGCCCATAGTTATCAACAATTAGGCGCAAACCAGCGGTTACTATTTAAAAAATGTAACGGGAAGTCTTCTTTCTTGGGGAAATGCTGATAGCATTTCACCAAGGAATACTATATTTCCGCGGGACATCGTTTAGACCGACTTCAATGAATGCAATTCCCAAGATATCTAAAGAATAATCATACAGCTTTGCTTTTTTGAACGCAGGAACTAATTTTTGTGTCCATAAAATGAGTTCATCTCATTTTTCGCTCTATTCTTATATTCTAGTAGTTTCATAGTTTAATTCATTTAGGCTTTGCTGCAAAAATCCTTCACAAATCTAGCATTGTTTTTCTTAGATTACAGTTTTCCAATGATCACCATTATTTCTATTAAAAATGTTCATCTATTGTTCGCAGAATATTGCATCGAATGTTAATGAATGAGATTATAGCAATCATTTTTCAAACTTAGAAAAAGTTTAGGGCAAGCTATGAAAATTCATTGGAAACACTCTTAGTAGTAATATTTCTCGTTGTAGTCTGTAATCTTTTAACCTAGGTCGTTATCGGAGTCAATATTTCATGAAGTTATTACGACAATCAACACTTAATATGGACCATCAGTCCTTTTCTTGACAGTAAATTTTAAATTTCGCCTAAAGAAAATCGGTCATAAAGGAGGAACAATTTATTCTTGATGTAAAGCAGAAGACAAAATGTATAATCTCCAATCTTCTCTTATCGCCCACAGTCTGGTAAATTGTTAATTTATATTACTATATTTTGTCCTCCTTAGAATGTTGCCTTTAACCGATGTATCATTGCCACATCGGCTAACTGTTTCATTTTAACTTGTTATATTTTATATTATATCCAGAGAATTTATTATGATCCTGGAATTAAATATGTACATTGATGAATTCAGGAAGCTCACGCTTATATTTTTGTTTAATAAAAATGCCTACTGCCATTCATTAGCATTAGATTAATGTAATTCACCGTTGTAAAAATTGTCATAAACATTATGAATTATTCAAGATTCGTAGAATGTATCAGAGGAGTATTAAAATTCCCATATGGTTTCATTTGACATGGAATCCCAATCATGGGTATTAATGTGATAATATCAACCATAGCTAAACACATAAAAAGGTGGCGACTAATTTTACACGGATACCTAATATTTTCCAATAGCCATCCCTTGAAATAGATTGAGCACGAGATTCAAACCGCCTCTAAAGTGTCTTGTTCAGTTTGTGATTCAATTCAGTCATCGCTTCCTTTAATTGAACTCAAAGATAATTCTTCAGCGTTACTAAAATAAATGTTTACAGAAGAAAAAATATATACACTAAAAATTTCACGAAAACAGTCCTTCGCTATGAGAAAATTGTGACTTTTGGCAACTGGGAGCCGCTCACTCTCCTCGGTGATCAAATCCCTTATTTGCTTCCTAACCTCGCCATCATAATGAACAAGCTACAGGTTCTTTTGATTAGCGAAGAGCTTGGATCACACTAATCCAGAAGGCTTTGGCCTTTAAAATTTGGTCGGAGCACTATTGGCCATGGGTCAACGATTTTTTCCTACATGAATCAGTCAATCGTCACGAAACATACTAATTTTTGAATTTTACCGACTGCGTCGAGAGGCTTGGCCTCTGTTTCAACTTGGAACTCTAGCATAGACGCAGAAGCAGATATCTATTAAATGTGTACTTACATCAAATCAATGACACATGAATTACATAAAATCAATAAATCTTGAATGGTTGTAGAAGAAGCATGTATGAGCAGTATCAATAAATTATGCTGTCAATTATCATTAGTATTTCAATCCTAAGATTGATTTACTGCAGCCCTACATTCATCTTTATTCAGTGTCAATTCCCTCACCACCTGATAGCTTCTCTGTTTTATGTCCCTCTGAATTTGACCTACGTACTTGTCTCTTGGTCTTACTCGCGTGATCTTCTTTTATCTTTACTCGATCGTTATATAAAAGAATACCTGCATGGATCATGAAAGGTAGGAACGTATTTCATTTATCTGGGTTACTGTTAAAAGGATTGAAATCCGTAAATTAGAATCCGCCGCCGATGGAATTCCGCACGAGAAAAATGGTTACTGCATCGAGGCCGACTCCTCGACAAGAACGAAATATTTAAGTAAAACAGAAAATTTCGTCTTGGAGGCCGAGGGGCGTACGCATTCACCTCCTGAGAATGACGAGGCAGTAAAGTGCGCCGTTTGGATGATTATTGGTTCGATCGTATTTCATGCGCGATGGCGTCGCCCTTTGGCCTCCGGTACGATCGCGGCAGGTGGGGGAGTGGGGAGGGAGGGGGAGGCTGGCGGGTCTGTTACTTAACAACCGCGGCCGATAAGGGCGAGAAGAGAGGACCATCGAGGGAGCTTGAGAACACATGCTCCGAGAAATGCGTCTCGGAGTTCCACGGTTGGGAGCTATTGTCACCGAGTTGCGAAACGTCGCTCCACATTCAAGAGAAGAGGTGGGAGATTTGCTGCTCAGAATTCCCCCCACTCCACCACCGCCTCCCCCCTCTCTCTACCCCCCCTCGGAAATCTAAGGGCTTGAATTTTTTTCCAGGGTCCAGGAATATTTTTCCTTCACGTTCTAGCCCTGTCCTCCCCTTCGAGCATGCCGGTAAACATATGTGACGTGACCGACATGCAGCACGCCGTTATCGCATCATAAAGGTCATCTCGGATCTTCCCGCACGGAGGAAATCGGGTGTCGAAACGCTGGAACTGGAAATCATTCTGTTCCTCCATTTCTCTTCCAGCATGAATCCTTTTATAAGATTTCATCCTTTCAATTCATCAACTAACAAGACCTTGGTTGTGTAAAAAGGTTTGAGGCCAACATTCCTCGACCAGAGTTCATCTACAAGAGCTATTTTATGAACGAAAAATAAAGCACTCAACACTTACTCCTCTAGCACATAATTGAATTAAATGCATTAAATCTAGAACAAACAGTATTAAGCGTTACCCGTCAGTATCCATTAAAGTTGAACGGCGAGAAAAGGATAATGCGTTTTTGAAATGGCCGCTCATACGAAATCATAACCCCGACTGTGGTTCTTTATCCCAGGCAACATCAGTTTCTCTATATATTTTTCTGAATTATTTATCAATATTTTATGTAAAAAATTAATAAAATTAATCATTAATTTAACGCTTCAACTCTTATTAAAATTTCTATAAGACCCCGGTAATTGATCAAATTGTTATTTTCGTTAAATCTTCAGGAGCTCCATAAGGAAATAAACTGCCCCTTAAACATTCAATTGAGTCCATTCATGTAAGACGCCGGCATTTGATTGCGCAACTGTAAGGATTTTGAATTTGTTTTTAGGCGATATCGAATAAGAAAAAGGAACTGAACACAATACCATTTTAATAAGAACGTTTGGATGCACAATAGCTTTGATCGTATATTGTTCAAGAATAGTAATAACATATAAAACTACCTTTGAGAGAGTATATTTTTCTCTTTTGATCCAGGATTTGTGATGTGCTAATGTAATGAGGTATCTTAATAAATTCCTCAATGGCACAAAAGAAAAGGTGAGAAGTGCTCCAATAAACAAGCAACAATTAGGCACTGGATCACTCTTCAGCTAAAATGTACTGTCATCTTGTTTGAAATTTGGAAAATCAGCGAGAATCTACGGCTAATTGCAATGTAATCGACATTTGCAAAGTATCTTGTTACGCTTAAAACTCTCATAACTTCCAATAATTCAGAGAATCAAATTAGACTTTTAAATTATACCTCAGCCATCTTAATTTTTCATATCGATGCATCTATGGCAATCCCATTAAGTACGCATTTGCCTTTGATATTCTCTTGTAAAACAAATGCCAGTTTGTAGGGTCCAATTTTCCATTTAAATATTTCAATAATATCCGACTTAAAACACGAATAATCTAATACCCAAATATATACTAATCAATCTTATTTCTTCGCGGAAAGCGAATTCAGCGACAGGAGTTAGTGCGAAGACTAAAGTGAAGGGTAAATCTGATTGGAGAACTGCGTATAACCACTCCTAATAACGATAATCTCTGATGATAATGGCGAATTTTATGGAGATTGACTGGATTTGGAACCTGTAAAAATATCAGTTGGCCTTACATTTCAGCACATACTTTGCTAAAAAACAACCCCAATCATTTTACCATCATTTTAATAATTTCAAAAGCTCTAAACAATATTGATTAAGAATCTAAAGCTCAAACTACAAATAAATTTATATCGCCCGTCTCTTTCGCTTCTTGGTCCCTGCACAATTAATGGCTAACGGACAGACAGTGACAAGTCAAAGCTAATAACATTTTACATCAAATAAAAAACTTCTAAATACAGTGGAAACTGCCGCGTATGAACTGTAATACCGAAGTGTGACCTGTACTAACAGTCGCCTTCCCCCAATCCACCATATCTTGTGAAAACATACAAGTCACGTTGTACTCACGAGATTCATCTGGCACCTAACATCAGTCTCAGTATTTCGACTCTGTTTCTCCGAATAGGTTGATATTCTTTCCACCAATTCAACTTTTGGAATACTTATCAGCAAAAGCACGGTCAAAAATGGGTTGCATTGTTCCAAGATCCAAGAGGTTGCTTCAGGTCTCACCAATGGACATATCTAATCCAAATTTGCTGTAATAAGATTGCCATACCACTGTACACATATATACATTAGTAATGTCGAAATTTGTTTTTCTTCAAAACCAGGCACGATCTAACCGGGTTCACGGGTATTGGAAGACCGAGTTCGCCTACCGGCTACCTGGCATATCAATTTGAAAGATCATCCAAGTTTCAAGAACGCAACCCGCGGATTTTGGGTCACCCGGATAATTTAAAATCTGTTTTTCAAAAGAGCTAAAATAAATGCGTTGCTAAAAGAAACAAGTCTTAATCAAGAGGCACGCATAAATCAAGATGAAATCGAGTAGGGTGCAATTAAAAAAGGGAAGCTCTAACCCATGCAAACAATAAACCCTGAACCGAATACGAATGTGCCCATTCTAGAATGATATTAATACTTGTATATTCTTTCTCGTATTCCATAATTTTGGCGAATGATTTCAAAATGAACCGCACAGTTTTCAAATGAAAAATATTAATTGACATTTTTCAACAGAAAACCTTAGACACATAGATTTTATTTCAACATAGGACAGCTCCCGATATCTCCTTGATCTTTTCATGCCAAATGAGTAATTTACAACTACATAAAAAGTCATTTTTACAGCCGTCACTGCGTGAGTTGCGCACCACTACTCGGAGCATAGTTTGAAAAGAGATGGGATTGATGGCGGAACAAGAGTCAGGGAAGTTATGCCTAGCGGTTAAAACGTAACATTCTACGGGAAGATGCGTTGAGCATTCATTTTTCCCTTCGTGGAATTAGAGACAGAAAGAAAATGAAAAACAGTTTTGGAAATGTCGTATGATTCATTATTTTCCGAAGAGATTATTTTCCTTAAATTCACATACACAACAGTGATAAGGGTTTCTCACGACAGAAAACACAGGCGAGACCCTTGGCAGAAACTATTAGGATAATTCGCAATGAAAACCTCAAAAATCGTCCAGATGCCAACTGTAAAATAAATGGAATGGACCCTGATCCAAAAAGCCCACGAATGGATTTCAAAAGAGCACGAGATAAACCCCAGAATGTAATAGCCTCCAAATTGCTGTGTTAATGGTTCTTAACAGCTATTAATCTCGTGTTTATCCTCTCAGTCGCTCAAGAGCCACCGTATTTCTAATCCTTGTGTACATTTTTCCTTGAACAAGCAAGAAACTTTCGAGTCAAAAAGGACTTTATCACAATATTGGTCCAACAGGACGGGAAGTTATCTCTGGGTTGTCACCCCGCATCCTCGTCTTCAAACACATATTCATTCAATGATCAAGCTTATCCCGACCCCCACCCTCCTTTGTAATCGGACGAAGCCCGACTTGTGACCGACACGAGTGCTTCTCCGGTTACCTCCCCACATTCCTCCCTCACCATGCCCTCCTGTCGATCTCCAGAGCAAGACGATGTAACCATCCACCGCTGCGATATGGGACAAATCGGAGGATACACTGTGCGTAGGAGGAAACATTGTTGTGAGCAAATCGATTGAAGAATACTTCGATCGGCCGTGAAAAGTCTCCAGGATTGCTACATGTACGTAGTTTTGGAATCGGGAATTCCCAATGGAGTCCAAGATTTTTTTAAAAAAAACATTACATTTTTCCGAATGAAAATTTTCAGCGACGACTACTATGGAGAATACTGGCAATTCATCGCTCCACATCAATATAGCACGTGCATTTGCGCGCAAGGTCGCAAAAACTGTACTCTTCACCGAAATCGAAAGCAGAGGTTTTGGCTGTTTTTAGTTTTTTAGTCTTGTTTGAGTCAATGTTGTTAACGTAAAATAGGAATACGAGAAGTCCGATAAAACTTCCCGGGGGATTACCTGAATAACTTCTACTGCATTTAAGCTAACTCCATCTACGATTACTCTTTGTACTCTTATGGGATGAGGTCTGTTACCTGTCAAATCATGTTATGATTAATAACTATGGTTATATGGACTTTCATTTTGTGTGTGGAAGCACTGCTCTAAAATATGTCGCCTGAGGGGATCATAATAACATTGGCCGACCGCGGTAGGGTCATATTCAGGTCAAAATTAGTCTGATGTTTATTCACCCCCTGCCATACACCCTCGCGGTGGCTTGCGGGGTACTAAAATATCAAAATATCAAGTCCTTCTACGTTTTCAATTCAGATATGAAAGATGGCACAGAAGTAACACATGCTATATCAATTTCCTAAAAGAAAATCAATGCTCAATACATTTGAGCCCAGTAATGGACTGATACCAACCACAGACCGTGGAAGCATCATCTGGAAGAGTATCACTTAATTTATTTAAGAGTACAGAATATAAATTTCATATGAGACGCAACTACAGAAAACGCCGAAAACGCCGACTCATGGCTGAATGACAATCAATTGTAATTTTATTTTCTTAGAGTCCACTGCATAATTATTTACTTCGTTACAAATATTGTCACCATTTGATTCCTCATGAGCTCGAGGGGTTACGAGAGCGCCATGCATGGGACTCGGGTTAAATCACCAATGCCTTAATGAGTATTTTAGAGATTCAGGCTTCATTCCTAGCTACACTAACTGTTGGCATGTTTGAAATACTTGGAAATAATTGGGGAAGAGGTGGCTTGGGGGTACAAGGTTTTCGCCTTCTGAAATTACAGAAAGCCCGCATGGATGAGGTAATTCAAGGCTACATTCACTCGGAGGGGCTGAACGTATGGGTTGTCAATTTTTAAAAGCGGATTTCCTCCCTCGGAAGTCAGATATATTTAATTCCTTATCTGCACTCAGCGAGGACTTTTGCAAACAGTGGTGGAATGTGATTAGGGTTGCGATGATGAACTGAAGAAATGCGGTCACGTAAAAAATTTTCATTGGGAGGTGTAAGAGATGGCGAATCTATTATTACTCACTTCGGGAGTCATTAGCATAATGAGCGTAATAATCGCAAGTAGTGCGCTTACCTAAGTTTAATAATGTACCAGTATTTGACGACGAGTGGAGGCCTTGCAACATTTCCATGACATTTTCTATTTAATAGTGCGAATATAGAGTTTATTCATGTTTATTTATTCGTATGTACCCTGAAAGCCACATCCATGGTGTGTGGCAGGGGGTGAATACACACTAGAATAATTTCACCCGAAAATGACCCTACCGCGGTCGAAAAATGTCATTATGATCCCCTATCTTTCGTGGAAAAAACACATCTTAAATCTATCTGTTCTACACTTAATCTCTCTAATTTTACGACCATGATCTCTCCTACCGTTGTACGATGGGGGTAAAAATACTTGAGTGGAGTAATCTGACTATGAAATAACTTAATATTGCTTTGTATGTAGGCATAGTTAAATCTTCCTATTACAAGAATGATATTGGTCGTTCAAAAAATGAACTAATGTGTTCTTGAAGACTCGTGAAATTAGTCCCTTCATCGAATTCTATGGCTGTAACATGCTGGGTGGAAAACGATATGGCGATAGCTCACAATCGCAGATACCCTTAGTTTTTACCCTAAGAGGCTGCCTAACCACAATGGTTATCAAAAATTATCATACAATTTATCTGCATGTTGGATCTACAGGTATGACACTGCAATATCGCGTGGAACTGAGTTTTGAATTTTTCGGATCGTAATGGTATTCGGCAGCAAATCTGGAATTGTGTTGCTCAAATTAAAGGGAACTCTAGAAGTACCAGGGGTGGCTGATTAAACCATCGCCCCATCGTGTTGTAGTTATGTGTGCGTTTTATGCACGGACAGTTGCTTCTTTTGGATCATTTGGTTTTGTAAAGTTAGAAAATCATACAAACGTTGGAAGGCATATTTATGTTTGTGTGTTTATGCCTCCCATTGGGATCTTGTGCCTAATCTAGCTTTAGAGGTTTTTATTGTACTTGTGAATCAATTAATATCTCGGAAAGGTTAATGCAATAATCTCTATTCAAATCTTGGATCCAATTTTGTGAGAGCTAATCGCTTTCTAACCGGAATTGACCGACAGTTTTGACGGTCATCCGCTTCAAATAATATGGTCAAAGTCCGCGCAACGAGAAGCATTAAAATTGGCATTTTCATCTTCCGTAATCTCCTCCGGATTTTGGAAAGCAAATATGAAGAAAGTAGAAAGTTTATTGGAAACAATTATTCAAGCAGGATGTACATGCATTTGAAGATTAGTCCACCATTTTCCCTTAAATGGAAACCACATTACAGTCAGTACCAATTGCGCTTTGCGCTTCAAGACCTGAGCATTATGTATAACAATGGAGTGTCCCGTCGGTTAGTGTACCAGAATTTTCTCTAATTTAGTTATATACCTATAGTGTATCACGGTGACCGTTGGTTTAGCGAATATCTCGACTCTTCTGCAATTCGATGGACCGCAGAGTACTCAGATAAGTTTCAACCAAGGGGAACAAGGACTTAAAAACCTTAATTATAGCCGTTAATGATCTAGGTGTAATAAAGGAGAAGCAAATTTCCTCAACGACGGTTACAGAACGGAGTATAGGAGGATCGAGTCCGGGCAGTGACCCTTGCGGACAAAGCACAGTTTATGAACTTCCCCCTTGGAAAAATTAGTCAAAGCGCCTGAGTAATCGAGTCCTAATTTCCAAATTCTCTCTTTTTTAGATTTAATTTGCTTTTACTTTGGATATAATGAGGGGGAATGTGACTCCTAGTGTGTATGTGTTTGTGATGTAATTTGCATAGCCGTAGTATGTTTGGACTTCGGTTCTCCGCGCCCCTTTCAGTAGTTTTCTTTCTAAA
Organism: Hetaerina americana; assembly: GCF_022747635.1. Taxonomy (NCBI): domain Eukaryota; kingdom Metazoa; phylum Arthropoda; class Insecta; order Odonata; family Calopterygidae; genus Hetaerina; species Hetaerina americana. The sequence continues at coordinate 1,531,622 of NW_027287461.1, read as the reverse complement.
CAATTATCCATTATGAAATCCTCTAACAGAGGGAAGATAACTGAAATCTAACTGTCCTTAAACCCTAAAACAGGTGAAATACTAATTCTATTTTTATATTTAACAGCATTGCGGCATTTCATTAGCCATGATTTTTCATTTCATACGTATTTGCTATATGCAAATAACATATTCACATTTCGGGGATAGGATCGGTTATCTTTCATCAAATTGTATATGCAACAACACCGTAATTTTGGCCAACAGCATCCCCTATACATGTACTTATTCGGGGGGTGGGCGACTAATAGGGCAAACGGACGAAGAGAAAACATAAGAGAACTGTTCAATTAAATAGTAACCATCAATTTTTTATTCACGTAAATGATGACGCTGAAATGTTCCCTCTCCGCAAAATGTTTTGTGACTAAGGAGGAAGGAGACTTGGCCTCAACTTCACTGGCATTCTCCTAGAGTCTGACTGTCTCTAGAGCTCTTTCGTGTTTGAGCAATGTACACTATCCCACGTGTCGCACTTCACCTATACACCGCACAAAGTTTTCCCCTCAATTTAATCCTTGTGTTGTTAAATATTTTATCTAGTGTCCTCGGGGTATATATTGCTATTTTGACGTCACTAGGAAAATGACTGGCTGGCGAGTAAGAAATTTTCCCCTACAATTTACACCATTTTGTCACGTTTTTTTCTTCACTGGTTTGGTTTTTTGGTCGTGATATCGTTAATATAGTTTTCCTCATCAATATATTATGAACCACCTTGTCTATAAGACCATAACTGTAGTTATTTTCCGTAGCTATATGTTTAATTACTCGTAATTCCCTGTGGTGGTAATTTCCTAGGAGTGGAATCGTCACTAATCTGGTGAGTTATGTGTGGAAGGTAGCAATTTTTTTAACTCAAGCGAGTTTGGAATCGGCTGAAATAATTTTATCAGTGTCTACAGGCTTTCTGGAGATACCAAACTCCAGAAAGCCTGTGTTTGTTTTTCTTCCTGCGGATAACTAGGTATAAAAAAATAATAATTCCTTTATCTTCTTGATCCATTATAAAATTCATATTAGCACGTTGATTTTTTAAAGATTGTAAAAAGTTATCCAATTGTCTTTAACTAATTCCATAACAGCGTAAAATACCATTCATGTCTAAACAAATAAAACATATACTTATTCAATCCGTTTTTGGCATTGCAGACCTTACACTCAAAGTCATCAATTAAAATTTCTGCAGTTAAAGGAAGGAGAGAGGTGATCCCATTGCTAGCCCATCTAACTGCTAATAAAATGTGCACTCATACGAAAAATCACGTCGATTTGTGCAAAATTTTAGCGGATAATTATTTCCTTTAACCACGTGCAAATTTTTTTCTGGTATTTTTAACGTACCATCTACAGGAATTGACGTGAAAAGATAGGCCACGACGATGGAGATGAATTTCGTTCTAGAAAGTGACATTTTTTGAACAATGAATTGGTTAACATTTTGTAATTTTAAATACTATATTCAGGAGTAAATTTCGAGTTCCATGTTCGTTTTTCATGTCACTTCAGGGTGAATCCGGTACTTAATTTAACCAGTCAGATATTGGAGAACGAACAATGAGACCAATTGAAACGATGATCGAACCACTACCACCAACTTATTAGGGATCAAAATAACATTGTCCGACCGCGGTAGGTTCAACACCTGCTACTCACCCTAGCGGTAGCTTGTAGGGTATTCAAAATTGAACAAATAATACCCTTCACTGCTATGTCCATGATAAATAGAGGTAAAATTTAGTTACGTCTCAGGACCAATGTTTCTGTTTTCATTTTTCTATATTCGCTAACAAAGAAAGTTGTCACGGCGAAGTCACCCACAGTCTTGATTTTGTGAATTCGCAAAATAAAATTTTGCTTGAATCACTTAACTGACATAACCTGAAATATACACATTTTCAAACTTAATTTTTCCCTAGTGAAACCTTTAATGGAGTACATTAGGCGAGTAAAGATTGGGCACGAGTATGCACCAAGTAAGTAGATTCTACACTACTACGTAGCAGTCAGGGCATAGGTTATAGGTAAATTCTGTGACATCATGACTGCAATTTGCTTATTACCTGTATACCAATTAAGAATCACTACCTTAATATTGTATTTTTTGTGGGATAACCTCACTAAATTTAAGAATTTCAAAATATTTCACAAATTCTATTTCATTTTTTACCTGACCTCACGCGAAAATATAATACCGCTGTTAGGTATTGTGGGTTTGAGTAAAAACTGAGATTTTAAACCAAATTTTGAGTGAAGGAAATACTGACAGGTAGTGGGGATTGACAAGGACAGGAAATTGGGTAAGCGGAGAGGTGAAAGGAGGGAATTGTCCTTTTAGACGACATGAACGCAAGCAAAAGTTAAGACGAAATGAAGAAGGAAATTATGTAATGCAAACTAGATAAAGTTTCCGCGAAACATAGAAGATAATAGTCGAAAGGGACAATCCAAAACCTACCTTTAATTGTTAGAATATCTTGAATTAACTGTGGATACTCGACGGATCAAAGGAAGAGAGGAAAGGCTTATATGAGCAGCTTACGCCCCGGACCCTGAAATGATGCGAAGATCGAAAATGGCAGGACAAAACGCTCATGCAATTGCGACCGATGGGTCGACGAATGCCATCTGGCCCACTTGGCCACAGATTCGAGCGCGGTCGGCCCGCTGAACAGAAGGTAGGCGACGTATGCACGCATTTATGAATCAAATCTTATTTTTTGGAGGAGGGGGTGGAGACGGGAGGGCGCTTGAGAAGTGGACACAAGAGCAGAAAGCGGCGAAGCGGTGGGACGTCAGGAAGACGGGAGAGGAGATTTCGCGCACTGATGGACAACGGGATGAGGACGGTGGGGCTGGAATAGGATCGGGGGAGGAGTGAGGGTCCTCTAAAGGGCATTGAGCAATTACGTGTCCGCGGTATTAGTGACCGGCGGCAGTCGCAGTAAATGTTAGGCCGAGGCCGCGAGACGGGCGGCAAGGCTGTGGGAGGGACGCAGATGGGAAGTGAGGGGGAGGGGATCTCGATCCTAGGAGATAGGGCGAGGAGGGGGAGGCGGGGATGGTTCGATTGGGTGTATGGGGGGGAAGCGAAGAGGAGTAAAGGGAAGACAAAGGCGATGAGCGATGGGCGCTGTAAAGTAGTGAGGGGGCAAGGAGTCTCCATTGAGGCATGTGCTGAAGGAGGAGATAGTGTGTTCTCTCCTTGCCGATGTCTAAGACGATGCTTGGAGAGGAATAGCCCACCGCACACAACGCGTCGTCGTCCCTTTCCCCCCCACGATTGCTGCTGCCAGACGACGGCGCCTTGCGGGCAGGAGAGAGTAGCGAAGTGCGAGCCGAAGGAGGATTCCTCGAAGTGGGAGCTTGAGGACGACACGGGCCAGGAGTAGCGGTGCGCAGGCCAACCAACCCTCTCCACACCGGACGACACCCGCTTGTCCACGGACCGACATCCGCCAAATTAGACCACTCGGTTCGGAGCCCCTCCACCATCCGTCGAAGGTAAACAAGCAGAGGATACGGTGGCTTCCCCGAGGACGCTCCTAGTCCTCTGCCATGTGCGGTCGGGATAATCAATTTGCGCGAAATTCCTTCAGCCGCGAGCACGTCGTTATGGCGGTTCTGGACATGCGAAATTGCTTTGGTGAGGGAAAAGTGTTCGTGAATATTCTCACTGGCAGGGGTGGATGTAGGTCTTTTTGCGAGAATTCGGGGTGGAGTGCGGTTGCGACAATGCGGCATTACACCCAATGAATGTGTGGTCAATAACAATTTTCCATGATATATTTTAGTCAAATTTTTCGTGTTGATTCACTTAGCCATCATCCTTAATTAAATGCCCATAATTGTTTCATGGACCTACTAGGAAGTGAGGGAAAGAGAGGCAATCACTGCACAGCGGTTATTATATTTATTATCCTATCGATAACTTTCATTGGTGAATTTCGGGTAACATTATTTCCTTTTCAGCTTTTAGGTTGATATTTTTCCACCCTCGCTTGACGCACTCGGATGACGCACATGTACTGCGCCACAACTGTATACGGGCCTACTCGGTGGTCGTGATTTGCAACTGTATATTCCGTTTGAAGGTCATTCTCTTCATTGTACACTCTGTAGGACTAAGAAATGCCCTGGGGAAGAGGTTCATGCAAAATATTCTTCTTTTAAAATACAATAACTAGCTGACTGTATGCAACCCTCAGAAAGGACGCTACTGGTTTGTGATTTTTAACTCCAAAGTTCATGGATGGAATTAAATATGCTCACGGACACATATGAATGTAGAAATTAAATACTTATGGATAGTAATGAAGGAATATTAGACAAATTGCGTAGTTTAAGGCGTGATATAGCGGAATTTGAACATAATCATGAACAAATGATAACACGTTTCCACTAGGCATTGATTTATTACATGACCGGTTTCGATGTAGATGATGTAGTACGTCGAGCGTTAAATCAATATCTAGAGTAAAAGTGTTATAACTTACTCATTATTAATAAAATTGGAATACAAAGTAAAATGGACCATAGGGTGACCACTGAAATGATTTTGGTGTTCTTACTATTTCCAATTTCCAAAACCTCTGTTGCACGCATTATGCACGTTATTTTGGCTTTGTCTGCACCACCATTATTGCTACTCACTAGCAGCTATTGAGAGAAAATTGAGAGAACTTTAAGCGGGTATTTCACAAAACAATAACAGCTGAGTAAACTGTCTTTTGATAATACCTCCACGTGCTACCCTGAAGGCCGCGCGCTCAATTTCCGGACATAGTTAAATGGAGTTCACTGGTTGTTCAGACCCTAGCAAATTTGATGGAAAGCCAAGAAAGAGTGGCAAATTGGTAAGATCTTAGGAGAATATGGACTAACAGGATAATGATATCTATCTGAATTTTCTGGGACCAAATGAAATTAATTAACTTTCCCCACTCTAAAGCTCTTACAACCAATACATTGCAGGCATCGTTTTAAAAGTCAGTCATCCACTAATAAACTAGGAAAAATGCCAGGCAAGCATAAAATGGCAAAGATAAATTATCGAAAAAGAGAAAGGCACAACATAGAATACGCAGCAAATTGAATATGAACAAAAGTATCCCGTTATTAAAATGATATTGTTCAGTTAGAGTGAAGATAAATCACAAACATTGGCGTTGAATCTATTCCTTGGGTCTATCCATAAAAAAAGACATTGAAAAATACTTGCTCCGTAATAGTGAGATTTCATAAAAATTAGAGATCATGTGTCGAGGGAAGGGTGTACTCCATATTAAGCTATAGAGTATTCCTTAAAACTTACTCACATTTTAGTATACAGCAGTCAGTGCAGTAATCCTATTTCCCGGAAAACTAGTTGTTTTAACTCATAAACAAATAGATAAACCCCTTTAATTCCTATTTCACTTCCATTGGGTAACATTAGTAACTCTGTTTAGCTCTCAATCTAGAAACAATACATAACCGGAAAATTTTTATTGAAAAAATTAGTGCAGGAAAGACATTCCTGAGAGTAGAAAATGGTTTTATCGAACTGTGGGGTACAACTGTTTTTGTACGAGTAGAAGCATTGCTTGTCCCAGTACATGAGAGCTGAATGCATTGATAGGGATTCTGAGAAGTGTTGTCTCGCTATGAGAAGTAGGTAGAACACTTGACATTTCTCGTTTTCTCGGTTTTTTCTGGCTTGCTTTCAACTCAAGGATGCTTTCTTACCGATAATATACCTTCATAGTTATCGCTCATAGTTTAAATCGTCTTTGTAACGGCGTGTCCAAGCATTATACCGAATGTCCATCTAGAATAATATTTTTCTCCAATCTCAATCCCTTCATTTCTCCCTTTGGAAAAAAGAACATACGAAATTAATTCTATGAGTTCGTTAATGAAATAAGCGAGAATAAGATGCATATTCTGAGCCAAGAGTCAACACACACACGAAAAGAAAGACTAGTTTTCGCCAGGTCTCCAGATAAACGGCGAAATTTGTTTTTTTTTGTTTTCATCTCATAGAATACGCTCTCTAACTAAATATGACAGGCGACTAAATTAACCAAAAACCTTCAGTAATTTTCGATTAATCAGATTGAAGATACTGGAATAAAAACTAGCACAATTTTGACCGTATCCTCAAAGGTTACGACATAATGGTATAAGATATTACGTCCCGAGTGTGTATTAGATAAAACAATTTTAATTTTTACCAGACTTTCTATTGTTTCTATAAAAAGTTCTTTCCCATACTTGAACTAATTATTTGTCATGAGAAACTTATGATGATCGCATGAGTATTTACTTGAAGGCTTTTAGACCCTTTAAATCACATTTAAAGATCGTGATTTATCTTCAAACTACTAGGTCTGTTCGGCAAGGATCCAGCCATGCAATATTTTGAGAAAAATAGCCCGCCTAGAACAATGAAACTTCAGTACCCCTCGAAGTACCCCCTTAGGACCTCACACACTTATCCTAGCGTCTCTTCAACTTTTCATAACAATCTGCAGTTTTCATTCGGAATGGTCATCAGCTACCCCGTCGCATTTACTTTAACTCCATGCTTCGTCCCACTCTACAACAAAAAAGGATCTTCGAAATAAGCATACAAATCCACTAAAACCTGGTTCAATGGTGAATAAGCAACCCAAATCTTCCCATAAATCAATGGAATAACTGAGTTCCTTCGTGGTAGCTCAATGATTTGCATTTGTTTGATAGAGCCTGAATGATTCGCGGAAAATTTATCATCATACGCGTGTTAGTTTGCTCCATTGTCACGTAAAAAGAACGCGAAAAAAGTAAACGCATTTTACAACAAAACTTCACAGTGAATTCTAAATTAATTCGCTTAGAGGGTTCACGAAAAAGGAACCTACACGGCGAAGAACTTGGGTGCAAAACACATACACTCGTATTTGTGTCAAGGTCTTGGTTAAACCTCGAGCGTAGGTACCTATCCATCTAAACTATCGATCATAACTAAGCCACTTGATTTAACGGACCGTTTGCACACGATGATTGGGCGCAAATTGGCAGCTATACAGCATAACATGCATTTTTTCCAGCAATATCCTTTTAACTTATATTTTCTCACCCACCAACTAGACTAGTGATAAGCAAGCGGAAATCAACATTTTACTGCAGAGGGTGCACTCACAAATCCCTCGAAGTCCCCAATAAACATGTCAAAGGAAACAATGAGTTGAAAGGGTAAATAAGACGGTCGCACTCGTGATTTATAAACAAAAGAGGGCATGTGAATGAAAAGTTCAAAACGTGCAATCGAAACCAACTGATCAACAGTATGATACCGTCTGAAGACGAGGGGAACCATGAAGCACACTGCGCAGTTGACATTTTTTGGGTGGTCGATGAAAAAAATGGATATAAAAGTTTTATGATAAAGTATTAAAATAGTGTATTTGTTGAACTGAAGTGGTTGAGTTCATTTCATTTTAATTTCGGACAACACAACAGTAGTCTCTCTTATTATTGGTATATAGCTTCTACAGCAATAATACTACTTGCAGGCTTCTTTGAATCAAATTAGGCCTTGAATTCAATTAGGTTCTTGAAAATCAATTTGTCCGCAAAGATTATTCGGCTAGATCTTATTTACATTCATTTTGTCACGATTTATAATTTCCTCAAAATATATCAATATACAGTATAATAATAAAAAGTAAAGTTTATGCCTGTAATAAGAGTGTGTTCAACTCATTTTTGAGGGTTTGTGGTTTTGATGGGGAATCAGAGGTGAGCATCCCTGATCAAATGAGAATAGGAACAGTTATGCTTTCAGCTGCTACATAGGAGGGTCATAGTCAAAGGGAATTGGACACATTGATACAGGCCATTTCAGCAAGGATCCAAATGGATTGTCTAATTGATGGCAAACTGTGTTCCCTGTGCTGAAACAGGGCCTCCTGAATAAGCAACAAATAAAATTATTTAAATGCCAAGTCCCATCTTAGACACTCACCAATTCAAAATTCTTCAATTCCAGAGTTATTCAACCAAACAAAACAAATCTCCATTGGTGACAGGTTTCTGGCTCAAATTTCCATTCCATTAGAGTTGTAAATCCTTATATTAAAGCCAGAATTATGCACATACCATTGTAATAGCATCCTGGTTCATTTTATCACAAACTTCAAGGAAGTATTTTTGAATATTAAGTGAACTGTTACTAGGGTAAAATTTTGTTTGACCTCAATGACTGGTGTGTCATCATTATTATTAGCAGTAGTCTGCTGAGTAAGCATAGGTATTTAATGGACTATGGTACTATACAATACTGTACTCCTAACATCTAACAACATGACACAAAATATCCTCGAACCCCATGCTACCTATACCAATGACTCACTCTTTAGCTCCCTGGCAACCTCCATGACCTAGTGACTTTCTATAATTCTTTAGATCTAAAAGCACTCCTTGTATACTTTATACCTCCCACAATCCCATCCACAATGCCTATTATTTTCATTTCTCTACCTTGCTTTCTCAACAGTGTCCCCTCTATTACTCTATCCACTTGCCCGGCTTTCCTGAATAGCTATAATAGACCAACATCCATCTTTCTTCCTTTACCATGCCAGGAACTTCAATTTTGTTTTCTTTTTTATCCATTTTATTTTCTCCATTCTTCTCCACATCCACATCTCAAAAGTTTCTCTCTATTCTTATCTTCTTGTCTCAGCAACCAAGTCTCTGAACCATTCAAAACTATCTTCTATATTAAAATATTCCGCTAGAATTTTCTTTATACTTCATACATGCATTTGTATAAGGTGGCTGTTATCAACACCTGAATTTGTTGTAAATGTTACTTTACCTAAGGCAATTCTTCTTTCAACGTCCTAACTACTTGGGCCACCGTCTAAAACACTTCCTTAACGGTTGAACTGCTTTAACTGCTCTAGTTTATTTCCCCCTAACTTTAATGTTTATCATAGCCTTCCTATTTCTTGATAATCTCATTAACTTCATTTCCTTATGATTAATTCCCATCTCATATATATCACACTGATTTTTCAATCCACTAAATGATGGTTTTAACCCTGTGGCTGACTTGCTGACCAATACCTGATCATCATTAAAAAGTAAATCATCATGTGTGATCATAACAAGGTAAAAGTTCCACCGGTGATATATCTTTGGACCTCCTTGAATCAATTTTTTACCATGGTTGGGAATTAACATCTTACACCAGCATTTATGCTATAATTGATTTCATATGCCTATTCATGCTCATCATTCAGAGTAAATGGGACTAGTGTGTATTTACCCCATGACTTTATCTATGTAACCATCCACAACAAAAACAATGAACAGCACTCACCAAAAAGTGTAGTTACATTGAAACTGGTAGTAATAAATCTTATTTTGTGGAAAATTGCCAATTTTTAATTCAGTAAAGTATCATATTGAATTTTTAATCATGCTATATTTTGTTCAAGAAAACTCAAATATAAATTTATTTAAAGATAGGGCCTAGACACACACTTAGAAACATTTTCGAAAATTCACACCCCAAGGAGAGAAAATAGGTGTTTAAATAATGTATTATGTAAAATTGGTTCCTTTACTGATATGGATATTATTATTCCTAAATTTATATCATGGACACAGAAAATAACTAATTTTATGCAAAAAAGATTGGTATTATTTAACACTACCAATGATTTGATTTATGAATGATTTGCAGACAATTACTATGCTATAGTTCATAATTGTTATTATTTTAAAAATTAATATGAAGAAAATTCATGCTATGGAGAAACTCAAAGAAAGAACAGCCAAATGCTAGGTGTCAGATCCCAATACATGATTTTTTTTAAATTTGAGATTGTTATTTGCTCATAGAAAATGTCTTAAACATTTGCTCAGTACTACACTCTAAACTGTAAAAAGAATGGATCTTGAGATTTGGTGATAGTTACATATTGTAGGATCACACAAGGCTCGCAGAGGGTTCTTGCCTCCATAGTAATAGCAAAGGATGACTGGCTTGTGTATGGTAGCTTCGCTACAATTAAAATAATCACACCCACACCAGAAATCACATAATTGGGAAATACATTGAAATGTAGTTCAAACCAATAACCAATCACGGATCTTATATTGATACATGAATAACTATTTGTATGAATAAAACTACATACCTTGAAAGGAAAATTTCAATAATATTATGACAGTTCCCCAAAATAATGAAATTATTCTCCATGACACATAATGAGAGGATCTCCTTAAGCACTTCAATTGCTCAAAATAGTTATAGAGGTCATAAACTAATTATAAAAATTCCCATATATGTTCACAGATTCAGACAGAGAAGATATGGCGATGGGGAAACCGAAAGCAGATAAGCCAATTATGAACAAGGGATGGAACAAAGTGGCTGCCAATGGAGACTCAAAGCTAGACAAGAAAAAATCATCAGAGAGGGAGCCAAAGGAGAAGGACACACAATGTGGGATAGGACCAATCAGGGGTGCATTTCTCCAAAAATTTGCCAATAAGAAGGTTTATGTCTTCTTGTACGGAATAATTGGGAGCATATTTTCAGCTACCTATGCATATTCAAATGGCACCATTACAACCGTGGAGAAGAGGTTTAAAATTCCAAGTCGCATTACAGGTGAGTCAGAGTTGAAATGGATAAGAGGAAATATTGAATGTAAATATGTTCTTTGGGCACTAATGATTTGGGAGGAGGAAAAGGGCTAAACCATAATGCTAAATCCTGAACAAAAGTTTTTTCCATGTCCCTATCATAGGTATATTATCTATAAAAATTATGAAGGATCCTAATTGGCTTGAAAAAATAAAATTTAGCATCTTATTGTACAATAAGGCATCCATGCAACACTGATGCAGAAAAAAAGGGTGGCAGGGCTGAGCCTTCCCCCAGTGTATCAGTTGGGAAGTGAGATTAAAGACTATTTGAGCCCCTTCAAACTCTTCTAAAAAATGTAAAAAGTGGCACATTTAAAAGTATTATAATGAAGTAAGACTGTAACTTCATGGGCATATAAGCATGTGGTCACACACATGCTTGATCAATGAAAGTCCCCGAAAAGCAGGAAGTGGGAATGCATGTTAATGATTTAAGAGGATGTCGAGAGAACTCAAATGCAGGTGATTATTCTTTAAAATATATACCTATGACTATAGAATTTTGTAGAATCAATTAATAAAACACTGATGAAAAATAAAATTCCCACAGTGAGCACTAAAAAATATAATTGATGACTTAAAACTGCTAACTCATCATTACACTTACCAACTAACACGGCTTTGTCAAGCAACTGTCCTAATATAGTCAAATTGTAAACCTTATTCACTTATTTTTTGCATCATCTTATTTTAAGTAGAGATTCAACTGAGGTCTGAACCAAACCTTAGGTTCTGAGTCTTAACTACAAAAACTGCAAGTGTGCATTATTTTTTATGCTACTGATCTGACCCAGCACAACATTGGATTATCTTGTGAAAACTCTATTTTGGATTGTCTGGAGTTAAATTTAGCACTTGTAAGAATAGTATACTGTGATTTTCCTATACATTTTTACAATGAACAATGTATTTATGACCTCATCCACCAGATAAAGAACATAACAGAACTTATGGCAAAAAGACTAATATTTGTTGGCTGCTCACATCCTTACAGCTACTGTGCTCACCATTGAACTAGTCAAGAAAACCTCTTCCTGAGGGCACTTGTGAAATTTCTCCTCATGCGCCATGAACTTTCAAAATTATTGTCATTGATGAATTATGTGAAAGGAGAGAATCTTTTAATTTTTTAATGATTTTTTCTTTCCAGGAATAATTACAGTGGGCAATGATATCAGCCAGCTACTTACATGCCTATTCCTCACTTACTATGCTGGCAAAGGTCATAGGCCACGCTGGATTGCCTTTGGTATCTTTGCTGTTGTTTTATACTGCTTGCTGACAGCCCTTCCACACTTCATTTATGGACCAGGGGAAGATGCACTTGCCTTGACCATTGAACATGGCTTCAGTAAAGGCCACAATGCCACCTCTGGTAAGGGTTTTGCAAAATGTAATGTGTTCATCAAGGATGAATTATTCCAGTTTTTCCTCATTAAGATTGGTGGCTGCAGCATTTCAATATTTTCCATTTTTAACTGGTTACCAATCTCTAATTTTCATAATTCCTTCCCAATTAAATTCCTTCATTCCTTGAAGGGTATTCCTTCAATATTTCCTTGCATTATACTCCTTACTAATTCAGAATGTGTCAAGGGAGTGCCACTCCATATATTTCTTCTTTTCCTTAAGGTGTTCCAGAGTGCTTTCTCTAACCTCGGTATGATTTTTTCACATTTATTTTGCTTTCCCAGTGAATTTAATCTACCAAGCATATGTGTGGGAAGAAAATGATGTCCCCAAAAAAAAGGAAGGGAAGGTGATGATAAATGAGGAAGATTTGCTATGTTTTACCTATGTTATCAACTGCCTCAAACAAGGCACATGGAAAAAGACCAGTCTACTATATATAAATTTCAATTTTCCTGTTCCATTATATGGCATTGACAAAATGCATCTACTAAAGTTGGAATAGAGGGAAAGTTTCATGGAAGAGAGATATCAGTTTATTTCATTGCTGAAGGTAGCTTTCAAGTTTACCACCATTAACCCCTCTCTTTGTTATTTAACCAGTAATAATTTAATTATTAAGAGCCACAACAAATGAGGTCATTTGCATATTACAGGGGCAATTTTTAGAAAAACAAGGAAATGCAAAAGCATAGAATATGTTCATTCCTTTCATGATACTTCACATACATGATTTTAGGTATTCTTCATCTAAAACCATTGTAAACGGCATTACACAAGATGACTTTGGTTAACTTCTTTCAAAAACCAAATTAATCTTGATAAGTTTACTGTTATCACCAAGGATAGTGCTAAGGTATACCCTAACGTTTGACATTAAATAAAGGACATACATCAATTATCATTATTCCCAGCTATCAAATTTATCATCCTATCATTTCTAATCCCTGTAAACTCAGAAATCGTATTTTGTCAGACAATAATCATCGTGACCTAAATGAGATGGAGCATAATTCATCTCATTTTATTTTGCTCACATCAACAGCTTTTAGTTTAGCTTTTTCTTTTCCTTAATCCAGCCTTTATCAGTAACTAGAAGATTAATAAGGACTATTTAATTTTCTTTGCTATTTTTTCGAATACCACTCTACCAGAAGCAATGATGAGTGGTCTCTCAAGAATTATTTTATTAGACTAAATAATTTTTTTATTGTAAATAAAGGTAACTCACAGAAGATGACACTCATCAGAGTCACATATTTCCCTCAGCTGTGTTTGCTTTGATTTAAAACTTTAATAATTCCTTTTTGGGTCTCAAACTAAGCACCACTCTTGTCCACCTTTGTGAGGCACTCTCCGAATGTTAGCTAATAATAGTATATCTCCTCAAACATCAGTTGGACTAACCTCCGAGCTCCCATGGTGGACCCGCAAGAAGCGGGTGCTGTGCAACCCCTCTGCAGACAAGAAAGCTGGAATGGAATGTCAGGAGGGAGAAGAAACAGGGACCGGTATGGCACCAGCAGCACTCCTCTTTGCAGCACAGCTTATCTCAGGCATTGGTGGATCTATTTACTACCCATTGGGGATAGCCTACATGGATGACAATGTAAAGAAATCCAAAACACCAGCACTGATTAGTGAGTGTGACTCTATGTAACATTGTACATATACATATATGTGTCAGGAACCATAGGCAGTACCTTATGTATGTGTGTGTGTGTTAGTGTGGTAGTCCAGGGATAGAGTGTTGGACTACTGACTGGAGGACCCGGGTTTGATCCCCATCAAGCCTCTCTGGGTTCCCTCAGCTCCACCCAAGCTATGTGATTTTTCAGGTATCAGATCTTCTTAGGAAACCATAACATGGCACAGGGAAAGGAACTGGCCCCCACACCCTGATATGTGAATTTCACATGCCATAAGGCTTAGTACAGGGTGAACTCTACCATCACCTACCAAACTGACCTTCTGGTGGATTACTATGTCTTATATATAAACAACCAACCAATCATATTTATCAACCTGAAGATCAGTTTCAGAGCCAAGGGTAGAGATCACCTATTGCTAAGCCCAATGGCATGTGAAATTCACACATCAGGAGTAGGGATGTCAGTTCCTTTCCCTGTACTAACTATGGCTTCCCAGGAAGGTCTGGTACTAAAAAAATCACAAAGTTTGGTTGAAGTTCAGAGTGCCCAGAGATGTCCTCAGAAATCGAACCCGGGCCTTTGGTCAATAGTCCAAACCTCTACCCATTGGACTGTCATGCCCCCCTGTTACTGATATTTCTGTAATAAATAATTCAATCACTATCCTTAGAACCTTACATGTTCATTTAAATGCTATTTTTAATCTTTTTTAATCATGGAAAATCCATTTTTGTAATGTGATCTCCAGTCAAATAAAAGAGTGCTATTATTATTTCACAGGTCTTTCATATTTTCTTCGTATGCTGGGACCTGCCTCTGGTTATGCACTGGCATCATTCTGTCTCAAGTTATACATCTCACCAACTTCAACTCCTACAATCACAACAGCCAATCCCCGGTGGTTAGGAGCATGGTGGCTTGGTGAGTAGAACTTGAAAATTATCAGCATTTTATTTGGGGTTGTCAGGTAAAAACCAGATAAGCAAATCATCATCCTACAAATATTTCACTATGAAAAGGTTCGGGAAACTGTAATGTCAAAATTCAAGAACTACAGGAAATACCCTGATACAAGTACATATTTAGCAGTACATAGTTACTTTAGCAGAGTAACCTACCTGCATACACTGAAATGTGTGAATTTCACAGAGTAAAAATCATTTGCCTCCATCAAGATTCAAATCCGGATTCCTTAAAATTCAGCCCAGTGCTTTGGCCACTTAAGTTACTGAGTCATCCAAGAACTCACGAAGTAAGAGGATGTCCCAGTATCCTAACTGGCTCAAGCAGGACACCTCTGCAGCTTAACTGGCTAAAACACTTGGTTTTGATATCAAGAGATCCAGGTTTAAATACCAGTCAAGGTAATTTTTACACCATGAAAATCTCACCTATTGTAACAATACCTATGAATAATATGATTTTCCAGAAGTTGAGACAGATAATGGGGTTCTCAAGATGCAAAGTCACTACAAAGACTTCTTCAGAGGTAAAACAGACAAAGTTTACTCATAGTAGATATTAATTATTATTACTTTTTATCAGCCCAGAGATCACAATACAAAAATACCAGGTGGTGGTGTATGTACATGATATAAGGCACGTCAATGAGGAGCAAAGACACAGGCTCAGTTAAGATACATAAAAGAAATGATGCTCATAGTTACATAAATGTTTGGCACAAACCCATGAACATTGGCTGTAACATGCACATGCAATATCAAATTCAGAAAAATCATTGATCATTAACATGAATCAGACCATGACCATTGCTAGAAACTAAAAGTATGAACTTACTGGTTGGGAATATTGTTGAGATATTCATCAACCGAGTAAAACATATTGCGCTGTGGATATCTTTTTAATTTATGCCTGAATGCAGCAGTTCCCTTTGTATCCTTGATACTTTTGGGTAGTTTGTTACATAATCTGATGCCCATTTCATTGGGTCCTAATTTGCCATCTAATGTCTCAAGCTTAGTGGCGATGAATTGGGCCTACTGTATTTGCTCTAATCAGGAGAGCAATTGTCCAAAACCATGTGGCCAGAACATAAATCTTACAATTTTACCGAATTCATAGAGCACATACCTAAATAAAACAATGCCACAATTTATCTTTTCATTTTCTTCAGGATGGATAATTTTGGCAATTCCAATGGCCATCTTTGCTGGTTTCATGGCTCTCTTTCCAAGGACTCTTCCTAGGGCAGCCATGAGAAAGCAAGAAGCCCAAAAAAGACTATTGATCACTGCATCCAATGAAAAGGCAGTAAAGGAGGCGGAAATGAAACTGAAAGAATTAAATGGAGAGGAAGAGAAAGAAGTTGATGTAGAGGAAGAAATAAAAGAGGATCAACCACCTGCATCACTAAAAGGTATAGTTATACATATACAGTATTTTGAGCAGTAAGATAATTTCAAATTCCACATTGAGTATATGAAATATGGCTTGCATACATATTTGGGCAGTTTTTTGAAAAAAATGGGCATAATTGTAGGGCACTACAAGATTAATTGCATCAGTAAAATGGGCAGTTACATCATTATCTCATTTTAAATTAGGCTGAACTTAATCAATAAGAAAGTTATAAAATGGGAAACAAGTATTGAAATTCAATATGAAGAATTCTTCATTAGCATTAAACACAACTTTCAATGAGCTCACTTTATCTGAAGTTTCATTACTCTATGTAGTCAACAATCACTGAAATAATATCAGCTCTCGGGTAAAAATATCAATCCTAAAGGGATAAATTAATTTTATATGCATATTTATATCTTTTTCTTTGAAGATGAAAAGAGACAACATACCAGGGATGTATGTCATTTATATTTAATGGCATGGTGGTAGTATTTCGAAAGAGTTTGAAAACTGTATCCAAAGAGTTTGGAGTCGGCAGTCATAGGCATTCTTTCAAAAGAAGAATCCGTATTGCTTCTTAGGAAAGATTACCATAAGCGAGGCTTTTTAAAAATATTAAGCATGTTGTTGGTATTAATGGTATCCAAGTCTAAAAATATTCATAGGAAGTGTACAACTGTAATGAGTATTGTATCAGCTATGATTTTTTAAATTCACATTTGAATATTTTTAAAAACAATATGTAATCACAAATACAAGAAGGCCTAATTTTAGAAGTTTTATTGAACATGAATTCAGACAAATATATAAGACTTTGAAATTTTACAGCATTAGCTGTGTAATTTGACGAAAATAAAAAGTTATTGTTGAATATAAAAAGTGTTGAACACCTGTAAATACATATACTATTATATATTTTTACAGATATGATTGTCACCCTGACTCGACTCTTGAAAAATAACATCTTTATGCTGAACACACTTGCTGCAGTGTTTTATTTTTTGGGTTACATGCCATACTGGATATTTATGCCAAAATACATTGAGACGCAATACAGGCAATCTGCTTCTACATCAAGTCTCATCACAGGTAATCATCTAATTCTTCTCACAAACTGCCACAAATTCAAAATGTTTGAAATAATGCAAGAAACAGCTGAAGTTTTAATCAAAAAGCAAGACAAACACTTATTCAGATCTTAGGAATTCTTGACTTCACCCTGCATATAGTATATATTCTCCAATGCTCCTCATTTGTCAAGGAAAATGCTAATACCTTCCTACCTAACAGCTCTTTCTACCACCATGACAGCAATGTACCCTAAAAAGTTTTATTTCCAACTTCACCGATGTGGCCCAAATTTTACTTGTACTCATAAATACAACTCTCTCTCTTCCTCAAAAAAAATGATGGCATTTCTGCTGTACGAAATTTCAAAATAAGTTGAAGAGTTCTCTTCTAGAGAATGCATATTACAGCACCTCTGTAAATCTGAACTGTTAATTTTTTCTAAGAGTGTGTTATATACTTTTTCTGATGTCCTCCAAAGCCTCCATAAGTTGATGGAATTAACAATATGTATTTTAATATCAGTTTCCTTTTAGCCAAATAACAAAAAAACATAGTATGTAATTATTTGAAAGCTGATGGATACCTGAAGAAATTACTTCTAAGGATGCAGCTGTATATATCTCATATTTCAATATTTCAGGCACAGTCGGCCTTGTGTTTTCAGCAATTGGGGTCCTTGCCTCCGGTATCATTATCTCAAGACTGAAGCCTTCAGCAAGAGCACTGGCATTTTGGAATGTCTTCTGTGGTGCCGTATCTGTTCTCGGAATAATTTCATACGCTTTCCTTGGATGCCCAGCAGCAGACACAGCAGTATTACCATCAGGAGAGTGAGTTCTGTTCTTCAGTGCTTGAATTTTATAATTATTTGCTCCAAGCTTGATTTTATGCCAGCTCTTTTCCATCTCAATAGTAGTAGTTATAGTTAGGGCTGCGTCAACAGCCAAGGTCATTTGCACCACTGTCATATTAATTTAAAACTCCAATTCAAGCAGAAGGTGTCAGCACTAAATCACCAATTTCATTAAAAAGAATATATGTGATGAGTCCAAATGAGTCCATGGTTAATTTTTTCTAGGGTATTGGTTAACCTCAATAATCAAATGTCTCTAATTTGGAAAAAAAATTCTGGCAGCTGCTGGAAATGATCTGGCTGAAACATGTTTGAAAGTTTTGCACATGGGTTAAAATATACTCCTGGCTAATTTCTTGAAGTAGACTTTATTATTATTAGTATTCTACCCATTGAGGTAAATTTTGGATGGACACAGACTATACAATGACACATCGTTTCCTTGCCTCTCCAAACAAAAGAAAACCTTATCTCAGACACTACAGTAAGCCCCTCATCAGTTTTGCACATTCAATTCCTCCCTTCATTTCGTACAACATGGCTATTCTCTTCATACCCCTTCCTCAGTTGCCTAACACTCTCTCCTCTCTCACACTATTCAACTTTTATCGCCAATCAAAACGTTCTTCATCCATCTTTTCTACTTCCTTTGGATTTCTCCCAACAATCCCCTCTCCTTCCACATCAAGGCTAGTGCATCCCCATTTGTTTTCTTTTCTGTCCACTTCACCTTTTCCATCCTTCTCCACACCCACATTTCAAAAGCTTCCAATCTATGTATTTTGTCTTGCTCACATGACCATATTTCCTCACAAAACAAAACCATGCTTCTTTTTAAGGTTTTGATGAGCCGATTATTAGCAATCATACTCAATGTGCCTGTCATCAATTCCCTCCTCCTCATGAGAGCTTCTTTGCCTAATGCAATTCTTCTTATTATATCCCTATTATTTTGATCATTTTGTTCTAAAACACTTTCAAGATTGGTAAACTGATCCACATGATCTAGCTTATGACATGTTTTATTATTTCACTTAGCTATTCTCTTTCTCCAAAACTACAAAACCTTCATTTTGTTTACACTAATTATCATCCCATACCTATCACATGAACTTTTCAATGCACTCTGCATTCCTTGAAACCTCTTGGCTGAAGGATTAACTAAAGCTTGATCATCTGCAAACCTAACTGATTTTATGAATCCTCCACCAACTCCAATTCCCATGCCTCTTTAACCATTTCCTCCACATAAACTGCCCAGCCTGACTCTATTTTGTTTGGATACATCACATGAAAAAGGTAATTTACACTACGTAGGGATATTTAACAAACAACATTGTAGACTTTTTTTACATAGAGCACACATTTCATTCACTGGGTACAAAGGTTTAATAATAAGCAAGTATGCTTTGATATTATACTTGAAGGAGATGCTTGAGATTATGTTTTATATTTCTCTTTATTATTGAACTCATTACTGCTATGGTGTTATACATACTACTCCCACAATTGAACCCTAACTGATAATGCCCAAAGTAATAATTTTCCCTCCTCTCTATCCTCTTATTGATGGTCATGAGTACCACTTTAGCATGATTGATTTCTTTCAGGTGACTGTTATTCCAAAAATAAGTTAATTCTTTTAACTGCACAGGTATGCAACTGTATATGAACAAGTATGGAAAAAATTTCTCTATGGAACAAGTAAATTTTAAAGATCCACAAAAGATTACTGCAAAAATCTGTATTATTTTATTTCTGCTGAAATAATGTAATCCAACAGCATGGTACTTAATGCAAGCAATACAGGAGAATTATTTACAACTTTTGAGCACAGATGCCTTCAAAAGCTAACTATGCACTGACCCCTTCACTGAAACCCATGATTCCATTACTATTTTACTTACACTTATAATGCTACATCAGCACCAGAAAATCAAGATGTTAATTTCAGACCTTTTCTTCCAATCACTGCATAAGTTTTTAAGGATGCACCTG
Organism: Hetaerina americana; assembly: GCF_022747635.1. NCBI lineage: Eukaryota > Metazoa > Arthropoda > Insecta > Odonata > Calopterygidae > Hetaerina > Hetaerina americana. The sequence continues at coordinate 1,511,546 of NW_027287461.1, read as the reverse complement.
GTATAGTATGATTTAAACTTGTTTATTACACCTCATCCTTTAGGTGTGAAACATATACCTTCATTGGTGAAGAAAACATTACCTCAATATGTATATCAGCATTCTGTCGGTTGACTGAGAGTCCAGAGGAGTTTTAAATACCAATTAGTCATCAGATTTCATATTTTTGCTTTCTGAGACACAACTATGACTTGGCATACGAAGTGAAATTGGAACCAGTCCAAAATCAATAGTGTTTATATGGGCCCTTCTATTTCATATCTAGAAAACAGGTTGTTGATACCTGTTTATTCCCCTTAAAACATTTAGGTTTTCAATGTGATACACTAGCATAAGGATGAACAAAATCAACTTGAAGTAATTTAACACAATAATACGATAAAATGGCTTTTGGTGGACTTGTACCCTAGAGAGGATTACTCCACCTTTGCAAGGTACATACATACTTATATGTTTACGTCATCAAGAAAGGAAGCTTTTACATGGAATATCCAACTTGAGAGTCAACAGAGACAAATTCCCAATTCTTCCCCATTATAGGGATATTTAACAAACAACATATTAGACACAGGTAGGTTTTTAGATATTTAATTTAAAAATATTTTTTAACATCTCCAATCAACTGTAACTTTCAGCAAAGGTAAATAAAAGTTGAGAAGGTCAGATTCTTAATAGTTTTTTGTTACAACTCAGTGCCCTTCCTGGTATGATTTTCCCACTCATTTTGGTTTCAATCATATTTTAGCAGGCATTTCTTTTCTTCTACTGCACAAGTAATATTTTGTTGGACATTTTTTTAACTTTATTGCTGGTAGAAGTTCCTTCCTAAACGTTGACTCTTATCTTTTACTTCATCAGTTCAGAGCCAATTCATTAACCCCAAATTCTCATATCGGAACTAAGATTTTTGTTGTCATTTTCATTTTTTAGTATTTCAATTTTCTGTCACACATCCTCCCACCAACCTTTCTGATTTGAACAGTCTGTATTTTGTTTGTTGACTGCTGTCAACTACTTATTTTCAGAAGTATTAGAATTAATCTTTCATGTACTTTTATGCAGGCTTCGAACTGAGTATGCCTGCAACACTGCATGTGGTTGTGACTATGTCAAGTATTCTCCTGTGTGTTCCATCGCAGATGGAAAAACAACTTTCATCTCTGCATGCCATGCAGGTTGCACACGAGAAATTACAATGCCACCTGGAACTCCTAAGAAGGTGGGTGAAATCAATCGAAGAAAATAAAAATCTTAACTGCAGTGCAAATTGGCAACAATATGCGAAGATAAAATGCGGTCCTCCAAACCATTTTCTTTCAATGGTATTGTTATAATTTGCAGTGCTTGTTAATTAATAGTCAGTTTTCTGATAAAGGTTACCTTGACTTGGAAACAAGGCAGGCACCAAAATTCCCACAAATTTCTTTCACTGCAAATTTTTTAAACGGGAACTAAGCCAAGCTGACTCAATACTTCAATTTTTCACATATTTGTGAGTATAAAGCATGGATGTACTGAAAGTCATAGTTGGAAATTAACCATGTCCTGGTTGCATCAAGCCCTTTTATGTTTAATACACCATGGTATGTATTCAATTGATACTTGGAAAAAGTTAAATTCTGGGGATAACACCCACTTCCACGTGCATGGTAAAAATTCTTATTAAATATTTCTCATTACAGTGATTGCATGTGGAATTTTTATATTTTTATTTGTATTATACTTTAAATAAATCTATTAAATGTTGTCACCAACATTCATACTGGTAAAACTCAAAGGTAGATTAGCAATTCCAAATCATTATGGAACACTTCAGACTATGCCACACTCTACCTCCATCATACTCTAAGTATCCAGAAGCATACTTAATCATATCATTTAAATGTGTTCTGAGGCATACAGGAATAAATCCTTATTGCAAAGAAGAACTGCATTGCACTGCTCCCTCATTCTACACCTAAGGGTTTTTTTTTAATTCAAAACTAATCTAAACAAAGCATTAAAATAAACAACTGACAGAGTTTACAAATTGTTCTTGTTGGCAGCGGTTCCTTCTGAGAAATGGACAGCTATTAGTAATAATCAATTAAACCATACTAATATACTCTCCTGTTTTCATCTTCTTTTTTGAAAATGCAGATCAACTAGTTCAGTTTGCAATCAGCCAAGGGACAACATACTATCTGACCTGGATAGTAAAAGTGAAGTTCTCAGTTTGTTTTATGATCTTTTTAGAGCTCTATAGACTGTAAATCATAACACTGTTCTTCATAAAATTCACTCTTTCAGTGGAAGAGACATACCACCTTGTATGGAATCCTATTTTGCTAACCATAAGTAACAACTTTCTGCTATTATTAATGGCATTGACTGTTTTAACCCCAAACTTCAATCACAAGGAGTCCCACAAGGTTCTGTCCTTTGCCCAATTTTGTTTTGTTATAAATCTATAACTTGCTGAAATTGTTTCCTTACTCACCTAGAATTTATCCAATATTGTGTGTGGATGATACCAATTTTGTCACTCAATTTTCCGTGATAAATTTGTGACATCAGAAAATTTTGTCAAGTGATGGAACATTAACTTCTTAAAATTTGATGTTGATAAATCATTTGTAATGCACTATGCTAAATTAATACACTATCAGGTATTGTATCTGTGGATTAAATGGAGATATTACTCCTTACAAGGATCACATATAATTACTAGGTATCAGTTTTGATATGCATGAGTCATGGAAATGCAGATTAACACTTTGGCTATTAAACTCACCTTGGTATGCTTCCTCATTAGATATATCTATAACCTTGTTTTTTAGATCTTCTGCTGACTCTATAATATGGTAGATTTCATACATATTCATTGTTCAGTTTGGTACTATGTGGTTCATTTTCCCATGATGTGATAATTTTTAAAATTCAAGAGGGCCATACATATTGCCTGTAACAAAAACAAACTCATACTGTACCCCGTGCTGCATAATATATTCAAGGATTTTGGTATTTAATGTTTCCTGTTTGTGCGTATTTTCCATTTTAGTTAATGCTAAATCCAATCTCCATGGCTTCCTGCACAAACCTTAAGTACACAGTTATAGTACAAGACACAAAGGTACTCTTTATATTCCTTTTGTTTCTATGAAGAAAGCAGCCAATGTCTGAAATACAGCAGCATATTGTTTTACAATAAACTTCCTAAGGAGCTTAAGAGTCACATGAATGCCTTTATTTTCAAACAGAGAACCATAAACTATCTACTAACTGAATGTTAATGTTTATTACAAGGGTATGCACATACTTAATTAAATTTTGAATATTTTGATGCATAATATACTCCTTAACTCTACATTGTCATTTTACACTATTCATCCTGACATGCTTTATACTTAGATATGTAATTGAACGTGACTTATATTAGCCATAGAGGTTTTTGGGAAAATAAATGAATATTATTATTCCATTTAGAAAACCCATCAGTTTTCATCATATCAAAGCAAAGATACCAAAGAATCAAGAGGCATGATGTTTATCCAATTTTGCCCACTTGACCTAGTATCCACGGAGTGTAGCTCTAATTCTCTTTACAACAGGTGTACGGTGGATGCAAATGTGTTCCATCATCAAATGGCACACTCCCAGCAGCCATTAAGGACATGGTTGACCAACTAGATGTACCAGAGCTAAACAATGCTGCTGTTTCCAATAAATTGACTGATGGGGGAGTCACAATTTCTGGATCATGCCCGGTAGACTGTGCTACAAAATTCTATATGTTCTTGGCAGTTGTTTGTCTACTTAAGTTTGTTGGTTCCACAGGAAGGGCATCCAACTTTCTAGTCTCAATAAGGTAGGGTAATGACTATGCACTACTTTAAGCTAACAGCATGTCTCTCTGACCAAATATGCCAGATGAACTTTCCTTTGCTTAACGATGTCCTAATAATAAGTAGTATTATCAAAAAGCTGCTTTACAAAATACAATTCTACCGTTTTAATTGGCATTAGTCAAGAACTTACTTGATGGAATTTTACATAAAAATACAGTAAATAAACACCACATACCGTGAAATGGGGGGACCTGGACTGTTTTGAAGTTTTTTCATTACTTCAAATAAATTGGTTCTGAATGTACAGAAAAATTTAAGTAATGAAAATATATCTTATTAGTGCAAATAATGCTGAAAAGTTTTTCTTAAACCAACAGAATATTTTTGAAACAATACAGCACAACAGCTGAAGTCATCCCACACTACTGGATGACTTCAGCCACAAAATATTATTCATAATAATTGCACATAAAATTATATTTTTTCAACTAATATTACAGTACCATATTGAGTACTGAATTATTTGTTATGCATGTATGGGGAGATTTTAAAAAGAAACCACACAAGTTTTTTGCTCCTTTATTATATTAACAAATTTCAGAAAACAACATTATTTCACTATATAAACTCTGGTTATACATCAGAGAAAATAAGTCACCCTCTCTGAATGCATCCAGGTTGTTTTAGTTTATGAGCAACTTGATTATTTCCAGGAAGAAAAATTAAGCATTCTTTTCATTTTTGTTTATCCTTAAAAAATAATCTCCTATGGAATCATTTTCTGTCATGGATATTACTTTATCCAAAAATATTGTACCTTTCACTGGTCACAAACCATGTTGAAACAATTCAACAGCACTCAGAATCCTATCATCTATGTTTTGTATCTCTCCACTCCTGAAAGATATGTTATCGGGAAAGGTTTTGGAAAAATATATTTATTTCAGATATTGCTACAATGCCTCAAAATTCTTCAAAGTGCCTTGAATCAAGACAAATTTAGCGCAGATATTTCACAGTGCCAAATTTTCAGTGATAATGGTGTGCACAGCCATCTTTTCAATGCTAATACAGGGTTCGTCCGGAAAATAAGTGCACTGATTTTTTCCCGCCGCTCCAGGCGCGCCCAGCACCGCTCTGACGGGCTGCGATTGGAGGGGGGTATGTTGGCAAGCGACGCTGAAAAAGGCAGTCGGCTCTGAGCTGTGGTGTAGTGAGGAGCTCTGTTAACGCGAACCTCCACGCTCGACCCACGTCACGGAACGCGATGCCGAAGTTTTTGGAGCAGCGTTATTCCATCAAATTTGCGGTAAAGCTTGGGAAATCGTCTACCGAAACTGTCGGTATGATTAACCAGGCTTACGGGGAGTCAGCCATGTCCAGAAACATGATCTTTCGGTGGCACAAGATGTTCGTGGAGGGCAGAGAAGAGGTCGACGACGAACCACGGCCTGGACGCCCATCAACGACACTCACCGACGAAAATGTGCGAAAAGTTCGCGATGTACTGAACTCTGATCGTCGTCTTAGTGTTCGGATGATAGCAGAGCAGTGTAATGCTCGACAGGCTTCGAAAACGAGTCGCCCGCGTCCGGCCAGCGATCAAAAACATCTGGCGGCTGCATCACGACAATGCGCCGTCTCACACCGCGCTTGTCGTGTCGGACTTCTTGGCCAAGCACGGCGTGGCAACGCTGCCGCACCCGCCCTACAGCCCGGACTTGGCACCACCGGACTTCTTTCTGTTCCCGAAGATAAAGAGGAGTTTGAAAGGAACGCGATACGGGACTTTGGACGCCGTCAAAGAGGCCGTGACGACGTGTCTTCGAGAGGTTCCCGATGATGCCTTCGCGGGAGCGTTCCAGGAATGGGAACGCCGCTGGAACAAGTGTATCGACTCACAAGGGTCCTATTTTGAGGAATATTAGCTTAAGATATGTAAAAGTGTAATAAATTTTTTTTCCTGAGCTCAGTACACTTATTTTCCGGACGAACCCTGTATGATCTACAATCATGCACACACTTAACTGATGGCTTTAATTCAGCACAACACGCACACGTCATCGGTTCTTAATGTCAATGGCCATCCAGTGCGGGGCTTGTCCTCCTCACTCTCTTGGCCATCTTTGAAGAGCTTGTGCCACTTAAAAACTGCAGTTTATGACATGCTTTCAAGCATACCCAACGTTTCCGTATCCAATTTCCCCAGCCCAACACAAAATTTGATAGCGTACTGTGTTCAATCATTTGCTGCATTTTGCACTTGCACCGAGTCACTCGACAGGGGTCCTGTAAAAACTTGGTCTAGCCTGAAAGAATGCTCGCAGGCGATTGGCACCTGTTGAAGATCAGAACCCCCACCACTGAGCCCGCATGCTGTGACGTAGTCACATCAGGAAAATATTGTTTCCAATCCTTTTTATACAAACCTTGAAGATGTTGAAGACAACTTAAAATTGACACACACCACACAGTATCTGTTGTATTTGAGCTCACAAACAAACTATCTCCATTGGAGCTCTTAATGCCTTGTGCTAACACTTTTTCTTGCTACTACCGGTATTCTTCTTTCACAATTCCTTTTCTCAGGAATTTTTATCAGCCTATCATCATGCAGTAAATGAAGAAATGCATTCATCCACAATTGATCAGATTATTGGCCCTCAGTAGACTCCTCAAAATTTGGAATTTTTTCATGGACTTCTCTTGGATTGAAAGGAACTATTCCTGTACCTTTAAACCCAGAGCAAATCTTATTTTTAAGGAAAGAGCCAATGACCTCTAGTGCTGATTACAGCATTATTGGGTATTCACATTTTGGTAGAATGCCAACATTGCATTTTTTCCTGCTGTCAAGGCATTTCCCCAAGCTGTCATAGGGGTCTGAAAAATGCCACACCTAATTACCAGCAAAGACATGTTAAGCTTGGAGAAAATAGTACAATATGGATATTATACTCATCACCCAATTTTAAAACTTCCCCTGAAAAATAGATTGACAAATTTTCCCTGGAGTAATACTTTATGGGCTGGACAGTGTTTCACAAGAGGAAAACATGTATTAATCAACCCTCATTACCACCTTTCCTTACTATATTATTTATACTTTGTACTTTCTTCTCCATTATTGCTACTTATTAAGACACCTGTATGAAACTACAAGTAAAACTGTACTACTCAATTTGTACTATGGGGAAATTTATTCAAATATAACCTACGGTATAATATTATGGGGATCAGCTGCTATTTCTCAAACCATCTTTAAAATGCAAAAGAAAGCTATTAGAATCATCACCAGGAAACCTCACAATGCTCCATCAAGGCCTGCTATGGGCTGGACAGTGTTTCACAGGAGGAAAACATGTATCGACAAACCAATGCTAAAACATTTTCATGTCAAACCAAGTAGCAAGTAGATGTAGACAGGCTATAGCAAGCAGAAGAGATTCCTCCTTCAATCCAAATTGGTCAAAGTAGAGATGCCTGCCTTATTTCCAGGATCATCAACAAAATTACTTTCATCTAAATATAAAATATTTTCATGAGGATGTCATCTTTAAAAGGAAGACACTTCTAAATCATTAAAATAATCTAGCAGAAGATTTATACTCGTATTCACCGCAGCTCAAGCCCATACAATATTTTCCCCAAGCCTAAGGGGAAGTGTATCGTTTCTCCTCATACATCCATAATCCAATCATTTCCTGAACAACTGTTGTCAATACACTTAACTATTATGTTTTTCCTGTTCAAATAGATTCGTGCTAAAATTTGGATATCACAAACACTTGGGAACCTCCATTTGGCAGAATTAAAAAGCCCTTCCACATTTACCTCTTCTTCATGATAAAGCAGTGTTTGACCTTTCACTTATTTTAGATAGTGTCATGAGAGCTTATCTTGCAGCATGCTTCTCAGGACCTGCTACTACTGTTTCCCTTTGGGTTGCCATTATCCCTCTCTTCACTTCATCTAATGCTTCTTAAAGGAGAATGTTCATCATTCCTTAAGTATGAATGCCTACCACAGACCTGATAGTGCCTGGATATGGCCAAAGTCACCCCACAATATTTCAGTTTTTTCCAAAAGAGCCCAATTATCCCAATTTCGATGATAACATCAAAAATTTTTTATAACCTGGTTGCGAATAAACTAACCATATTATATCATCATTTCCTCTTTTCTGACTTCAGCAGAGAGGAATGTCAGATGAGGTTTTACACACTTGTCTCAAGAACACAAGAGTTTCAATTAAGCCCCTGAATACCATTGTACGATAACCCCTGCGAAATACAAGGCTGATCTGACATACCCTGACAATGTAATAAGGGCAGGAATATCTATGCCACATATAAGGGTAGGGATATTTGATTACTAGTGTTTAAAATTTTCCAACAAAGTTTCAATTTGTAGAGCAGTGCACACACAACTTAAGTCACCCTATCTTATGTTATGCTTTGTGGAATCAAAATAAGTTACATACCCACAGTTCTGTTTTCCCAGCTTATATAGGAAAGCCAATAAGTGAAGGATTTCAGAACCAAATTGTCTCTAATCAGTAATGTCATAACACAGCCAATAGTTCTGCACTATCCTTAAAACTATCACAACGATCTTTGCATATTAACCATGATAATTATAATTCTGTTTTTGTGCAAGATGTCCCTTGCATTAAAAAATAAAGTAGAAAAGTACCATTCGGACAACTTTTCCAGTTTTAAAGAAGAAAATTTATCTTGTGGCTAGTTTGATTGCCTTGCCTTAAGAATAATGGCTGAAACTTATCAACTCAAATTCTTCCAAAAAACTTACCCAAGTTCATATTTTTGTTGACCAATTCATCTTAAATTCTAGCCATTAGCCATATTGCATGTCCTCATTAATGATAATACTGATTAATTACTTTTGATTTTTATTGACAGATGAAAATGTTGTAAAAGTAATTTTTGAGACCCAAAAATGCACAGAGCAAGTTCTATTGACACCTAATATGGAGATCAAATATTTAAAAAAATGCAATGACCAATAATTATACTTTTTAAGCACCATTGTTTACTTGCTCATACTTACTTCTTTCCCAAAAGGTGTGTAGAAGAGAGAGATAAGACTTTCTCAATGGGTTTTGGCCTGGCTATGATGAGTCTCTTCTCGTTCATCCCCTCACCAATTCTTTTTGGAATAATTCTTGGTGCGTAACATTTTTGGATTCACTTTACCATTGTGTACATCTGTTACCACAAGATTACTAGAATGTGAGCATAAATATAAAATCAGTATTCTGTTACCTGCAAGTAAATATCATTTTCATAATGAAAAAGATTTTGTTCCTGCTATAATCTCATTGTATTAATCCTTCATGTTCAAATTGAAGCAACAATATATTTATTAAAATTTAATTTTTTATAATTTCAAATATTAAAACGGATTTTAAAAGTTGGTAGTAATTTTAAATACTTTATGATCACAATCTAATGAATGCAATCAATGAATAATCAACATGTGACCTACAATTTGCATGTCACAGTCTCATTAGGGTTTTAATAAATACAGATTGCACTGTTCCACACTATCATTTATTTCTTTTTCCCAAAAAATCATGATGAGAGTGACTAACAGTCAAACTGTCTAATTCCAGATAGCACATGCTTAGTTTGGGGCCGTACATGCACTGGTACTGGAAACTGCTGGCTTTACAATGGTGCTTCTCTAAGATACATCTTAAATTTCACAGCCGCCGGTAAGGATTAATTTATTAAAAAAATTTCAAGGACTTATCACTGAATTGACTATCTCTACTGTTTTTAGTGGAATGCAAATAATGAGAAAATCAAAATGAAAATATCCATATGAGAAGCAGAGTTAATGCCAAATATTTTGGACAGCCTAAAATAAGTCTTCAACATTACTAATTCACTAATTGAGGAAGGGTATAATAATTATAATATTTCATATTGATACAATAGACAATGGGAACAAAGAAAGGGAAGACTGCATCATGTACTTACAAAATGGATAGGAAAAAAACCATAAAGTGAGCTCCCATACCCAATGTCATTTCCCACAAATCCCTTCAATATGTGGGCTCCAACGCAAAGCCATGCCATAAAATTGGAGTAATCAAGAACTACAAGGGAAAATAATTTTTTGTTTCTTTCTCAGCTTATGACTAAATGCATCATGTTATGATAAATTCCTCAGTTGAGCAAAAAAGGCAATGGAAAACAAAGAATTGACCTAATAGGCTTTGGTATGGGCTAAACATTTTAAAGTACAAACAAAGAATACCCACTTTCTTTATCTGATGAATATCCAACAGTGACCTGAAGTTCAACAAGCTGACTGCTCTGCACACATTTTTATTTATTTTATAACTAATTATCTTATTCATCTAAAAATTCACACTTAAACACAAGCATCATCATGAAAGTGCATAACATGTTTCGTATACTATTAACTAATACTTTTCTTTATTTTTTTTGCTAGGATGTTTTAAATTTCTTGGTTGAAAAAACTAGCTTCATGCATAAAACCCACTAACTACTAAAACTAATCCATGCTGTTCAAATACAAAATTAATGACAGCTTAACATTTCACCAAAATATCAAATTTATGATTCACACTAAAAGTACTTATGTTTCTAATTTTCAGCATTTGTGACCATTGGGACAGCATTTGATGGAGGTGTGTGGTATTATGCCAAAAATCTCAAAATATTTGATGACCATGAGGATGTAAAGAAAGAGATAGAAGATGCTGAATTGGCTGTAGAAATGGATGAAGTAGCGAGGGCCACAGGTGGTGATGCTTGATGTGATTTTTTTTAAGATCAAGACCTCAACAGTAGTTCTGTGAGGACCTTGAGATAATGTCTGATTCAGGGACATGCAAAATGAAGAAACGTGTTTTACTCTCAGAAAATAATCAGACAAAGCAAAGGACAACAATGCATTCAAAAAGCTAAAAGCAAGACAAAAAATGGGTAAAAAGGTGTCAAAAGAACAGAACGATATCACTTGTGGTATAGTTATAACGCCCCTGTGATCCAGAAGCCCATTTGACCATTGCATTCTGAGATGAATCAGTTCAGCCTATGGTTGTAATTGAATGTAATAAATTTATGCAAAATGTTTTTCAGTCCTATTGTGAGACTTGAGGGACATGCTCACTAAAAGAAATAAAATTAACTTATGATATCATGTGATTTTATTCAAAACTACCACCAAATTTTGTTTTACTTTAGTTTTTATACTCATTGTGAAGAAAATAATTTACATGCATATTCTTAAAGGATCAGACTTAGAATTATTCCAGTCCAGACATTTTTGGGAATTTTGTTTTCTTTAATGCAATTACAATTTCCCTATTTATTCATGGACATGCTTTGTTGACTGACAATGGTACTCTTCACAGTAAATGCATCATTATTATCAAACATTGGCATTATATTTCTTTTTGACTTGAATTGTGACAGTATTCACAATTTGGTTTACAAGAGGTTATCATTAATCAACCCTCATTACCGCCTTTCCTTACTATATTATTTATACTTTGTACTTTCTTCTCCATTATTGCTACTTATTAAGACACCTGTATGAAACTACAAGTAAAACTGTACTACTCAATTTGTACTATGGGGAAATTTATTCAAATATAACCTACAGTATAATATTATGGGGATCAGCTGCTATTTCTCAAACCATCTTTAAAATGCAAAAGAAAGCTATTAGAATCATCACCAGGAAACCTCACAATGCTCCATCAAGGCCTATTTTCCATGAATTAAATTTGCTACCACTCCCATGCATCTACATTATGTTTTTAATTCTATACATAAAAAATAACATCGGCAACTATTCTCTTAACTCTGCCTATCATCATCATTACACCAGAGGCAGAAATGACTTCCATTATGGGAATATAAGAACTAAAGCATTGAAATTAGGACCCAATGAAAGGGGCATCAGATTATGTAACAAACTACCCAAAAGTATCAAGGATACAAAGGGAACTGCTGCATTCAGGTATAAATTAAAAAGATATCTACAGCGCAATATGTTTTACTCGGTTGATGAATATCTCAACAATATTCCCAATCAGTAAGTTCATACTTTTAGTTTCTAGCAATGGTCATGGTCTGATTCATGTTAATGATCAATGATTTTTCTGAATTTGATATTGTATGTGCATGTTACAGCCAATGTTCATGGGTTTGTACCAAACATTTATGTAACTATGAGCATCATTTCTTTTATGTATCTTAACTGAGCCTGTGTCTTTGCTCCTCATTGACGTGCCTTATATCATGTACATACATCACCCACCTGGTACTTTTGTATTGTGATCTCTGGGCAAATAAAAAGTAATAATAATAATTATTCAATGTTAAAGTTGAAGCATTACTACATGGCACATTCTAACAGCTTCATTTAGCCTAATCACATTAAGGAGTTATAATTGTTGAATTTAAATTAATTCTTCACTTCAATATATGAATGCTGATGATAATAGTGTATCTCCTAGCACAAGAGCTACCATACTGAGTGTTTCAATCTGTTTCCTATAAATCCTAAGAAATCTTCATTGATTTTACAAACATTGTAGTAGGTCTCAATGGAGGGTCAAGTACGACAAGAGTTCCAAAGAAGAACAAACAGAATAGGTGAAAATTAGTAGAATTTCTAGAATGCACCTTACAATGACAGGCCAAGAGCTTGCCTAAAAATATTTCAAATATTGATCTTTCCAGAATCTCTGCTAAATTATCAGAGATTTATTTTAGTCAACTAGGTTTTGAGGTTTCCCTAGTCTCCCCATTTATGAAACACCCCGACTTGATGCTTCATTTTCAACAGACTATATGCAACAGAAAAATTACACTAACCTTTATTTGAAAAACTGATAAGCCATTCATCAAGGCAACAAATCTTGACAGTGTTTTCTTTCCAGCTCCTGAAACACCAATCAACAGCAAGTGGTCTTAGGGTTGTCAGAATATTCTGTCGATCCTGAGAACATATTTTAACATCTCATCAAAGGAATCAAGTAGTACATCTAGCTCTGCTTCATCAAATACCTAAAAGAGGAAAAAAAATACTGATTTTGAAAAGAATCATTCAAAATAAAAGACATAATTATTTTAGCAATGCATTGTACAGATTCATTTAATCTTATTTTTATCAATTAAGAGTGAAATAAATTCTGAAACACATTCACAGAAAATTTCTTCTCTTATTTATGGGACAGATCATGTAGTTACTTATCGGCATGCATGCAGACCTGAATAATAACCAAGATCATTGGTTTAGCATCTACTATCACTAATAATACGTGGGTCATTCAAAAAGTCCTCAGTAAAAATAAAAAACACATTATGTTGATGGATATTTCTTTTTTTCAACAATCTTTTTGAAGCTCGATACACTTTTTCCAGTTTTATCTAACTTTTTAAATTCAAACTTCAATTTCATAATTTTTTCATCAAAACCGCAAAGGTGTACACATGTTCATTGTCTTGATAGAAGAAATTATTTTCATTGCCAAATGAGAACGTTTTTTTCTTATTGTCTTTATTCAACTGGTGTAATGAGAATGCATAATACTCTCAATTTATCGTTTGCTGTTTTTGTGAGCAATTGATTCTGGTTGCATCCCAAAAATCATGACAATCACTTAATTCAGCATCTTCATCAGATCCAGACCAGCTTTAGAAACCCACTGATTCCACTGTTCCTTTGTTTCTGGAGTATACATGTTTCATCCAGAGTTACATATTGATGCAGAAATGCATCAGGATTGTGACTGAAAAGCACCAAACCAGCTACTGAATTGATTACGCGATTTGTTTATTCTCCACTGAGACCAAATAGCACCAATCCTGCCAAGATTTTTTTCTAACCCGGTTTTTCACACAAAACTGAAAAAAAAATACCTTGGGATATGTCTGAAGCTTCAACTATTTTGCAAACTTTGACTTGTCAATCACTCAAAACCACATCATGGATCTTATCAACCGTTTTGGAGGAGGTCACTACCTCTGGATATCCCGGATGATGTTCATCTCTTGTGGATGCACAGACACATTTTAACTCATTTACCCAATTGTAGACAGTTGCAAACACAAGAGCAGTTGTGCCATGAACTTCATCCAACTCTGCTTTGATCTCTTTCAGTGTTAAGCCTTTTAAATTTAAGTGTTTAATCACTGCATGAGTCATTTCTTCCATTCTTCTAAATAAGTGAAAAGTTGCTTTAAACAACAAAGCCTCAATCAAAAATAAAAAGGAAACCACTTGATGGATATAGATGAAAATTTAACTGTAGTCTAGTAAGAGACGAGGCCTACTAAAAGAAACCGTCCAGTATTCTGAGTGCCATGTCTTGGATTTTCTAACGAATTATTGAATGATCCATGTATTGTCACTCTCCTGTTCTATGTTTACTACTTTTTCCTACCTTTTTTTTCAATACTACTGCCACCCCTCGGCTTATATTACTATGGCTCGAGTTATCACCACTATCCTTCCTATTCTCCCTGCACAGCCCTAAAATACCTCTATTTCCTCTTTTCATTTCCAGCTTTATATTTTCTCATTGCCATGCCCTCAACATAGTAAAAACATTCATATTATCTCTGGTGGTGTCCTTTTGCTTCTTCTCTGCTGCTGCTATTGATTCGGCTTTGTAACAATTTTATACGATGACGACCACTGAAACCATGTATATTTCACTGCCGGACTTGACACAGCCCAGTCAAGTCCCCTAGCTGCCAGTATTCATATTTCTAGATATACATGCGGCAATAATAATTAATGAGATAAATAATTGAGGTGGCTTCCCATTGCCTTCCTCAATAGGGTTATTAACATGACACCATCACTTAAATGGCTACTCTACTGGGGTCAGATGCCTTTTCAACCACCTGCTCCTACTGTGCAGACTACCTTTTGCCTGGTTCCTACCCTTCGACATAACTGACTTGAAAGATCCTATCAGAAGCAATTATTAGCTCTTGCCAGCAGACCTCTAGGGGTCATCAGAACACACCTACCCTTCCACCATGTCAAGTTTGTAGTCCAATGCGAGGGGTATGAAAGTATTTTTCCCAAAGCTGTACAAAGGTCATAAAGTTAGTAACATACGAGACTGTATGTGGCAGACCACCATGTGACATACCACCACCTAAACACACATGAGGTCCCGGGGCAATTCCAAATATCATAACAAAGAGAGGCCTTCTCCAATAAACAAAATGAGTCTTGGAGTTGCTTCATTACCTTGAGGTTAACTTGGTCATGGGAGCTACTAATATAAAGTGTTTAGACAACTTGGAGAAAGTACTAAAAAATCTGCCAAAACACAATCTAAAAACTAATACAGACCAAGGGAAATTAAAACTGTAAACACTTCATTATGAAAATGAATTGAGTGAAGGTCATGAAATCCCCAGACTCCAATTTCCATGAAATTTGCTGAGGTTACAAGACTTATTGAGGACAGAAACTGTAAGATTATATGATCTTTCATGTAACAGTTCCTTAAATATGGGTGTGTGAAGTTTAGGTAAAACACCTTAGTTAACAAAAAGTGCAGTCGGAGAACATTTTGTATTTCATTCATAACATAACCTTAATTGAATGAAATTTTTTTAAACTTTTTGCCAGTATAAAGTTTATGTCAAATCTCAGAACTCTAAATCGTCGTATTTCATCATGATTTATTTCCACAACAATAAATTAATTCAGGCAAAAAAAATGCATGTTTTAGGCAACATATACTGAAGAAGACAATGGTGATCTAAACTTACAGTAATGCTTTTATTAATTCTTAATGGATGGACAAACATTCTGGGGAAAAAATTTTCCTGTCCTGCTGTATTGTCTTGGAAAACAATAAATATGTTAGCATTCATTACAAATGATTTTGCAACAGCTCTAAAATATTCCTAAACAGTGCCTGTCCATAAGAAAGGTGACAAAGATAATCTGGCAAACTACCAGTGGTAAAATTTTTGAAGCAATAATAAAACATCAAATGCGATTTTTTTAAGTCAAATAATGCTTTCCAAATCACACTATGGCTTTCAGTCTGGGAAATTAACAATTATAGCTGTGGAGTTCATAGTTAATAACATCATTAATACATTTGAAGAGAGGAAATCACTCTCTATGGCACTATGTAATCACAGTATGGCTTTCAACTGTATAAATTGTTCAATATTACTTTCAAAGCTAGAATGTTATGGTGTCGGAGAAGTTGCACTGAGTGGCGTAGCTGGAAATTATATTAGCCCAGCCAGTGCTAAGAATACTAATAAATCATACTCGGAACGCTTGAATAAACAGGGGATTTATTCCTTGTGCTATACATAATAGACCAAGGTCAACGTGGTTAGATAGTGTCACCCTAGCCACGACCCACGAAGCAAGAACCATGACCCATGCGGAAGACTAGTCACGTCACATCTCCAGCCAAGCGTTCATCCCTCTTGTGCATGATACGCCCATGGCATATATCTTACCGCGTTGACCTTGGTTTGTTATGTACAGCAAACAATAAATCTGCTATTTATTCAAAAGCTTT
This sequence comes from Hetaerina americana, assembly GCF_022747635.1. Classification (NCBI taxonomy): domain Eukaryota; kingdom Metazoa; phylum Arthropoda; class Insecta; order Odonata; family Calopterygidae; genus Hetaerina; species Hetaerina americana. The sequence goes on along the minus strand of NW_027287461.1, from coordinate 1,495,139 downwards.
AAATGTGATTTATTAGTATTCCTAGCACAGGCCAAGCTAATATAATATCCAGCAACCCCACACACTGAAACTAATGAAGATATATCTGGCTAAATGACACCAATTGGTTGAATTTGATGGCAGTTGATCTCTTTAAGTAAAATGTGAGGTCCCACAGGACTTTTTCTTTGGACCAATACCGTACATCATCATGATTAATGATTTGCCCTATAATATTAAAACTAAATCTGTTTTATATACCAATAACACTACTAATGTGCTAAAATGTTAACATTCACAAGATGTAAGGCCTTTATGGGAGATGCCCAAAGACAAGCTAAGGAATGGTTTGATATTAATCATTTACATTTAAGCACTGAAAAAACACAGCATATTGTAATCTCCAGTCAAGAATAATTGAAACGGCTAAAATATTAGAAATTTATATTGATATAAAACTTAATGAGGCCCACATCAGTCAAATCTGTAATAAACTGAGTAAAGTTGCTTATTTGTTAAGAAAGCCCAACTCTCAATTCAAATGAGTATTATTTAACACTTTCCCATTCCTTCTTTCAATGTCATTTAAATTAAGGTACTGCGTTATGGGGTCTTTCGCCACACATTGAACAAATCTTGCTACTACAATAGAGAGCTATTTACCCTCTTGCTAATATACCATCACACGATTCCTGCAAACCTTTTTTTAATACGTACGGAGTCACGACTGTATTTATCTGTAGGCTCTGATTTGTGAGAAAGTGAATATAGACTCTTCCCAATTAGGATCTCACATCCCCAACTATAGCATAAGGGGTAAAGAAAATTTGAACAATACTTATCGTTCACCATCCTATAATATAAAACTTTTTTCATAATGTAAATATTCCATTGTATCACTGGCTGCGTTGAAATTTTTGACTCGGTTGAAATCCGAGTATCCATAATATGGTATATAACTCAATTGATGAATTCTTTTGTGAAAATCTACATCACATTTAAGAATTTATGTTTATATATTGAGTAACATTTATATTGACGTCAATTAATATGGTGGAACCATAGATCAAAATTAATTAAGTATATTATTACTATAAAAATACACTCATAATGGTGTTAATGTGTTTCTGTTAGGATAATGTATCGTTGGCCGGGTAATTATTGCCACTCGTAGGTACCAATAGAACACAATGAAGATACAAACTTTTCTAGTGTTTAAGTATTAGTTTAGACGCCCGATTTTTACTGCTGGTACAAGTTTAATAATCATTACTTTAAGTTTGTAACCAACGCCGCCGATATCTTGTTTTCCTACAAAACTACAAAAAAGAGGGAGGCATAGAATGATCGAGAAAACATAGCAGGCCTTCCAGCGGACTAAATTTAATAGCCAATAAACAAATTTAAGCTCATCATAATACTCTGTTACCAGTAAACTCAATGTGCAATGCTGGATTGGATGCTTGAATTTCGCATTTTTACGTGCATAATGCAAACATCGAATCCATCATTGCACGATGAGTTTAAAACTAAATATATCCAAGCAATCCGAACGGCCAATATAACTATCATGTGTTAACACAAAAAGGTAGAAATTCACAATTTAACCTACTATTTACAGATACCATTCCTCTTGTTGACAACCGTGGCGAGCAGCTACTCGTAATACATAACATTAGGATACAACTAATGAAACAGAAAGCACGTGAAAACGCGGATCTTTGGATTTGAACGTATCGGTTACCGTCTGCCTCCGTCACTGGAATTTGAATCAATTTATACGCATATGTGTATATATAATCATTCCATAGTTTAATTGGAAACGCTGTGGAGGAATACGGAATTTAATTTTAAGTCTTCCGTAGCATTTACCCTTCCAAAACGCACCAAAAACCTCAAAGATAAATCTGAAATTAATAAAGAACTTGTAAACCTTGCAGATTAAGTTAACAGTAGCACGTAAACTCAGTTAGCACCAAATTTAACTTATTTTGCCAACATCCGCAGTATACATAAAAAATGCTTCTGTCGCTATCACGGTTCAGGAATAAGGTCTAAAAAATGTCTTATATTACTCATGGTTACCACGGGAAGCTGACAATTCAATATTTCTAGGTTTTAACGAAGCACGACTTCACTTTCAGCAAAAGTTTAAAATGTAACACGGCTCTCAGGCAACTTCACGGGCGCCAAATTATTTAAGCCAACTTCAACAGCACAGCAGATGACTCTGGTGGCAGTCTTGAGAAGATACAACGAAGGATAGCGCGGGAAAGTGCTGAACATGCTGATTGCGCTGTTTACATACGCTGTTTTAGTGCGCTGTGTAGGCACTTACTGTTGTCTTCCTAATTTTTTCTAGCTTGGATGCTTAAAGTTGACAATTCACAAAGGCTGTCAAATTTCTCAATAAGATGGATAGTCCGCAAGAGTATTCCTGCGTTTTAAGGGGAAACATCATCAATAAACTCAATTTTTTAAGCTCACACACTCCTGATATTAAGGTAATTAAACTACTTTCAATTCATAAAAAAATAAGCTGTAGTATCTCGACATCCAACGAATCTTATTATTCAAGGCATCGGTGAATGCAGTCGGTGAACTATGCAGTGTTAAACCAAAAGTGAAAAGGACAACAAAAATAATGGATTCGCCTAGTTGGTTGAGAATTCGACCCGTTCGACGGAGAAGTTCGAAAGTGAGTATTTTATTTCGGGTTATTACTAATAGAGTCCAATGAATACATAAATTATCTATTTTGTATTTTTAAGTACATGGCTGATGATATGGACAGTGATCCGGATTATGAACAGGAGTCTCCAGGGGAAGAAAAAGTAACTATTTACTACAGAGAACCTTTAGAGAACATAGAACGCCGCCTTGGCATTCCAAGAAAGCCGAATCAATACGGAGCAATCGAAGGTATGCATTAAATGAGATGCAATACTTGCCTTTGGTTTTAAGAGTGTGGTACAGATAAATCCCTATCTTTCTAACCAAGGCATTTTCAACTTCCACTCTCTCTTGAGAACCAAAGAAAGAACTTTCTTTGGTAAAGTTGTGAATCTTGTGTACGGAAGTACGAGATTTTCAAATGGGCTGATACTATTGAATTTGTTTCATGTATTAAGGTGTTGCCATTGGTCAGTGGTGGAAGACCCGTATGGAATGTTCATTTTCTGGTGCTCACCGCCCTACTGTAGCTGGAATCCATCCAGGGCCAGATGGAGCTTATTCTGTAGCTCTCTCTGGTGGCTATGAAGGTGACTGGGATTTAGGTAATGAATTCACATTCACGGGAGAAGGAGGTAGAGACTTGAAAGGTACCAAGGACAAGCCAAAGGTAGGGCAACAAATGTGTTCAATACAAAATACCCATACATTTATCAATTTTTCTAAAGTGCTAATGTTATTTTTTGCCTTTGGCATCAATGTTAAATATATTACTCTGTAAATGATTATTATAGTGATTAGCTAATTTTCTCTTGACTAGGCTTTAAGTTATGGTCTTTAAGCTTATGGTTGGTGGGTAGACTTAGTGACCAAGGTTAGCTGCAAAATAAGCTAGTGTACTAAACAAATATGTATTTGTGGACAATTACCTGTGGTACTGGAGGAATTATTTCCGAGATTGCCAAAAAATCTACAATTATTATGGTGTCATGACTTTAAAAGTGACAGATGCCAATCAATAAGCCACCCTAGAAGAGGGTGAAGCCACCCTTCTTTACAGAATTGAAGGTGGAGGCCAGATTGGTCAATACAGTGACACTGATTTCACTGTAGGTACGGTAAAAATTATATTAATAACTGCAGCACAGGAGATGTGTAAGGAACCTGGAAACCATCACACTACCATTCAGAAGAGGAGGAGCTCATCAACCCTTTTTTTCTTGCTGAATTTAAATAAATGACAAAAATTCAGGCAAAAAGATTCTGAGCCAGCAATATACTCCAATATGTGATCTATGTATGAGAGGAGAAATACTGATGGACTTTCAGAATGTAATCATCCCTAAACCAAAAAAAGGCCAAAAAGTGTGAAAACATCAGAACAATCAGCCTAATGATGCATGCATTGAAGATTCTGGCAGGAATAATATACGGAAGGATGGAGAGGAAAGTGAAAAAGTTTATGTGAGTGCTAAATTGGACTTAGAAGACGGAGAGGAACCAGAGATGCTATTCTCTCATACTTATTGTAGAGGTGAGGATACTGTAAGATTAACCACCTATATTGAATTCCTAGATCCAATGAAAGCCTTTGACAGCGTTAACTGGTATGTGATGCTACTTATCCTAAAGGAAAGAATAATACAGCTTTGTTAATTCAACTCAACGTTATAAGAATTAACTAAGCTGTATTTTTCTTTATGCCATGGATAAGTTCCATAGAGTCCAGCCTGAAACTACAAAGTTTATCCAAAATTGGAATTAGCAACTTCAAGAGATTTACACATACAATGTAGAGAGCAGGAGTGGTGTTACTTGTCGTGAAAGCAGGGAAGAAGGAAAAATAAAGGAGTAAAAGAAAATTACTAATTATTACACAGATGTTTTCATTTAGACAGCAATTGATGCATTATCAGGGAAAAGATATGAGGCAATGTATGAATGAAATGAGTAAGGTAAGTATGCTGTGATTTTAGGATGACATAGCTATAATTGTAGGGAAGAAAAGGGGTCTTATAATGAGACTAGCCAATGTTGAGAAGGGTATGAAAAAGTAGTGTGACCAAAAGAAATGAGATTAAAACTAAGGTAGTGGTCTGCAGTTTAAGTCAGGAATATAATCTAGGACTCAGGAAATACATGCTGGAACTAGTGGAAGAATTTTGCAATTTAGGAAGCAGCTCACTAGAAATGTTAGGAGCTAGAATATGGTAAGCAGAATGGGAATGGCAAAGGTTTTTTTATTTGGTGAAATGACTACCAACAGCATGGATATAAGGAAGTGATTATATGAAAGACACATTTTCTATTAAAGGTTCAATCCTAGAAAGACATCATGTAGCTTTATCTAAGGCAATTGATGCTCTGGTGAATGAATCATTGGACATCACTCGTGAAATTTTCATGATGTGATGCCTGTTAATACCTTTCTGCAGTTGAATAATGAAGGCACTCTAATCCGGGGATGAGGGTAAGGGCATGTGGTGACTATGAGGCAATATGCTTTTATGTTTTAAACAATAACAGTGGCCAAGTCATCAGTTACAGAAATGTGTGGAGCATCACTGTGATAGAAATGTGGTGTTGCCAAAGAATGCTGAAAATGTAATGATTAGACAGAATAACAAATGAAGAAGTATTTCAAAGAGTTGGCAAAGAGAGACACTAATGAAAACCCCAACAAGAAGAGGAAAACTAACTGAACATATCTTAAGGTACAAAAGCTTACTAAAGAGTAAGACAAGTGAAGGAAAAAGCTACAGAGGAAGGCTGAGGATGAACTATGAGAAGTAGGTAATGGAAAATTCTATGCAGTGCAAGAAGCTTTAAGGGAATGAAGAGAAACGTGAGTTTGCGTGGAGGGCTACTACTTGCCAATCCTTCGTGTAACAACCTGAGATCATGGTAACTTATTTTGACTGAGTTGTGCATTGAATGCGCATACTTTCAATGTTAAGTATAAGGAATAAATAATGTTACATATTATGAAATACACCACTAAGAGAATAGTACAGTTCAAGTTTTCCATTGTTGTCCCTATGGTTTTAAGGCCATTCTTTAATATCAGTGATACAATTAACGCTCTCCTAAACATTCATTGCAGATATTCTCTCTCAATATATTCGCATGATATGTCTTTTGTGTAACGAATAATGAATGAATGTTTTTAGATAATTTTTATGGCCAAATTGACTCCTTTTTGCATTTTTTAACTGAGCCCCATGAAAATTAGCAAATGATGCCCCTTGATTAATTTTTCCCCTTTTGATTGCTACTTTCCCCTCATGATTGCCCTGAACTGCTATCTTTCTTCAACTTCAGGATACCAACCCGATCCACCCGCACCCACTCCCTACTCCATCTGCCTATTCCTAGAATATCTCTCACCAAGCGCTCCTTGTTATTTCGCCTCTCCTCCCCTCTAAATTCACTCCCTCATACTGTCGACCCCTTTAACTTATCATGCAACATTTTCACCACCCAAGCTTTTTCATCCCACCTTTCAGTAAATTAAAATTTTCCCCGGTCCATGCCTGGTTCTCGTTGTTATTGTTATGCTGTTATTGTCTTTTATCCTCTTTCATGTTTGTTATATTTTTCACTGTAAAATGGCGCTACTGCTGTTTGTGAATAAAGTTTTTAAAATAAAATAAATAAAATGTCACTACTCGTCTCTTCCCACTTCACAAATAATGAACATTCACAAACTGCCTATTTAATCTTTCTTTTTCTATGTTAATTTTGTTGAGCTTTAAGCATGTAGCTGTGATTCAATATTTCAATCTTTCAGAATTTGAGAACTGCCCCTCAGTCAAAAGACCAGACACTAACCAAGGGTAACCTTGCACTGTACAAGAGCTTTGAAAATGGCAGTCCTGTGAGAGTAATTCGTGGCTACAAAGTCAAAGGTGGCTTTGCACCTCCAGATGGATATCGCTATGATGGTAATGACTTGTCTGTCCTGAGAATTAAATATTGTCACCTCTCCACTAGGGCTTCAGAAGTTTTTCATTGTCCTCTTTATAGTCAGGTTTCAGCGGTGTAACATTTCTCTTTAAGTATTTGTTCATCCTTGGGAATTGCAGAAAATCTTGAGATTTCTATTCCTCAATTTAATAATGCTAACTAGCTCATCATTCCAAAATTTTGCTCTGTAATCAAGTATAGTCTACTCCTCTAGTTAAAGCATGTTTTATCACTGCTTACACATTCATCAATTGATGTGGAGTGGGAGCTTCAAGTTGAAATTTTTAGGGCAAAAAGTGGTGAAATCCTTGTTTGTAAAACCTACTCAACTAGGGCAGAGTTATTTTCTCATGTACACTAGATTAATGCTTTTTTTAAGTATCCCCATAAATCATTAAAATAATGCCGTGGTGACTGTTTAATCTAGATAATTGTGTAACACTGTTGCAAGCATGCCTTATTACTATAATTACCACGACTAACTAGTTTCTGTAGCTTTAAGATTTACAAAATGTGATACATTTTCTCCATTCTAGGTTTATATAAGGTTACAAAGTTTTGGCATGCAACAGGAGATGCTGGTTTTCTCATATACAAATATCACTTCACTCGTTTGGAAAATCAGCTGCCTTTAGTTGATTCAATTGAGAGTATATTGCTCTTTTCTTCTATCAAGGTAATTAGATATGTTGTTATTTGCTACTATGTTGTTGCATTTCTTATGCATATGTACAGTGGAATTTCATTGTAACAAGACCTCACAGTTCCTGAAAATCACTCAATATATCAAGTTCTTGCAGGTGATAATTCTGTAATCATTTATTAAATGATTCCTGTGCTCTTCAGGAAAGTATAGTCATTGTCTCATATGTGTATATATGCAATGGAATCTCAATATAAAGAGACCTCTCCCAGTCTCTAAAAAATTCACTCATTATATCAAGTTTTAATTGTTATTGATGATGACTAAATACAAGTAATATTTGTAATTACTTGTTAGCTAATTCCTATATGCTTCAGATAATTATAGCATTACTAAGTATTTTATGTAGTTAATATGTATGTTATTTTATGAATACACGGTACACGGGATCTTCGAAAGGTCCTTCTGAGGTTCAGATCATTTGAATTATGAAAAATATTGGGCATTCCTTGGTGAGTGGCTACCTCCTCTGGCTTAAGAACCAAATCAATACATTAAGCTTTTTCAAGGAAAGTAGGCAAAGCGTGTTTGAGCTCAGTCAGCGAAGAGCCGTCAGATTCTCAATTATATTTAGGTATTCATTTCCACAATAATCAGGCTATTTCATTAAAATACTTTCTTCCAAATGTGATGGGGAAAAAAAAGGAATTGCTGTCTAATCAAATAACTATGTGAGTTAGCCTGATAGATTGGCACAGTTCTCTTTTGCTATCCAAGTTCAGGGATGTAGATATTTTTTTAAATTTTCTAAAATTAATTAAAACCAAATTCATAGTTTTATAGCCTTGTTATTTGTCCCCTTTGATTTGAAAATGATGAGGTTTTACCGTGCATGGTACATACATTAGGCCCAATTTAGCACCACCATCTTGAATTTGTTGAACTATCAGGTGATGGAAGTTAAATTTTATGTATATTATTTTTCCACAGACAAAAGAAGTTCTGAGTCATGGTAGGCCTAAAAGACAGAGATCTACCAGGAGAACAAGCTCTCTCTCATTTTCTGCTGATGAAAATTCAGAAGGAGAAGATTCGGAAAGTGGTCTGAACAAGACAACCACTGACGTTGAAGGAGAAGGTGAATGCAAGGATGTCATTGACCAAGTGACTTATATCGAAATTGAAGAGTCCTTGCCTATGTTTGACAAAGGAAGGTTTTTGGGTTTTGAGGATGCCTCGCTACACAGTGACGATGTCATTAAAGTATTTGAGGAAGCATTATCATTTATAGAAGAGAAAGCATTCGATATTGCCACATCCCCAGTGTTGGTGAATAAAAACATTGAAATAATAGGTGATGAAGATGATGACGTAAACGACATTGGTTCCTTTGATGAGGAATTATCAAAAAATCGTAGAAAAAGACAGGTGCCTAGGCGGGTGGTCAGATCATCCAAGTCTTAGCCTAATATATTTGGTTTTCAAAAAATGACGCATATTATATATGCTTAATATGTCCTTTGTAAGGTGATATCATCTATCAACCAGCCATCTCTAAATTGAAAACTTGCAGGATAAATATGTTTAGTTTTTGGATTAATATTTGTAATAATGCAATAGTTTTATTTTTCTAACTATAAAATTATTTTTGCTATAAGTATGTGTAAAAGATTCATTTTCATATTCTTTATTTATTGATGCCTATTTGATAGGTATTGGTTCTTCCAATGCCTTAAATGCTTAATTTTAGGGTGCTGTGTAACCTGAAATGGTATTTTGGAGCAGTTTTTGTAACCTTAGGACGTGGTGAATTCAGTTGACATCCTTGATTGTTTCCTTGGTAGTTATTATAAGAGAACATTTTTTAAATTGATTAGTGATGAGTTTTTCATCCATAATTAAAATCTGAATTTACATTGGAGAGAGTGTGCAACATTATGTAGCTGTATATCTAAGACTTAAACTTTTAAGTGGATGGTTAACATAATAACTAACTGCATGCTATTATCCTGAGCAGCTTGTGGTATAGGATGTCAACTATGGGATTCTAAGTTTTATCAATCTCAAAAATTATACTCAAAATGAAAAATGCCAATAATACAAATTAGAGCTTGCATATATCAACCCTTAAAACCACAGTTATGAATATTTTGATTGCTCAGTAGTCATGACAGTGGTAATTACTGTGCAGTCAGTTAAATAATGATTACTTGAAAAATTATGTTCATAATTCGATACCTAGTATGATGATTAAATTACTCTTATAGTGCTTGAGTCTGCTATTTATGATTAAAGTGGAAAACCTGGAAGAAAACTGTAAATTTAAAGAACATGTTGTGTGAAAGGTGATAAAGTTCCACTCTGATGCAATTTTTATATTTCATCAATAAAAATAATAGCTGTATGTAAAGTAAGAATGCATTACATCACATAGAAAACTATTTTCTGATGAAAAGATTGCCTGCTTAAGTGTAAATAAAGAATGAATTATTTTTTAATTTGTTCATTGTAATAATTAAGTATAAATTGTAAACTTAAAAATAAACATTCGTAAATGATTCAGAAATATAGAAATTAGCAAATTTTGTAATCTGATGAGTTTTATAACTGTACATATATATGTAATTAGCAATGACAGAATTCACCTCAATATAACACAGTAGTAGTCATTTGTTGCATGGAAGGCCACATTTTCGGATTCAGGATCTAACTTAGACTGCTAAGACTATCCTACAAAGCCTTCAATGGTGTAGTGTGGTATTAATGTATCTTTTAAGATATCTTTGGCTCTCTTTTAAACAATATGGTGAAATCATCCCATAGCAGGCATTAGTGTTTGTCTAATGTCACAGTAATAGCCTCATTAATTGCACATAGCCAGCAGTAGAAAATCTCAGTCTTTCCTACGTGTGGGAATTTACAATTCCTTGTTTAGACATTTCTGAAATGCAGTTCATTTAGTGGAATCAAATGCTTGGTGAGTTCCATCTTTTAGATCTAGGGCCTAAGATATAAATCATCCCTGAATATGAACATTTATTTTCAGGTGCTGAATACCTACCTCCTTATGAAAGGTCAGATTTGAATTGCAGGGTATATTCTCTCCAATTTATTGCGTAGGATATTATATTAATATTCAACTTTATGATGTCTTCTGAATTCTAATTTCTCCTCCAACTTAAATGAAACCCCATCACTAGATTGAGTTTTTGTGAATTTCTCATGATGGTGTGATGAATCCTTAGTGTCCATTTCTCTATGTTTGCCTCTTTCTGGGAATATGTTTTATTCAGCTTAACATGGTTCAATAACATCAAGGTCAGGCGGACTTAACAAAAGAGTTAAAAGTCTAATCGTGAAGTCTTGAAAAAGTATTATTAATTATTCATCATAACTTACCCATTAAAAATGTTAGTTAATCAAATGTTACTAATGCAATCAAATTCCAAGGGAGTAAAATATTTTCCAGTAACCATTCATCCAATAATCATTAGTAGTAGTTGACCAGCATATGGTAGGCTCTTGATGGACTCTAGCACTAAACACTACTGTACTCCTAAGTTATAATTGACATTACACAAATATTCTACCTTTCATCCTCTACCATGCCTAGAACTTCATCTTATGCTTTCCTTTCTTCATGTGCACATCTCAAAAGCCTCAATATTTTATTCCTATTGTCTCAAAAACCTATGCTAATCCTCCTGCCTCAGCAACTAGGTTTCTGAATGATACAAAGCTATGCTCCATATTAATTTTTTTGCTAGTCTTTTCTTTATATCTTTTCTTAAGGTGCCTTCCATCAATTCCCCCCTCTTTGTGTATGCTTATTTGCGCAATTCAATTCTTTTAATGTTCCAACACAGTCCATCCTCATCCAAAACAACTCCCCGATAGTATATGGCTTTTTTTATACTTAACTCCCCGATAGTATATGGCTAAGGTTTTTGCGGTGGTGGTTTGAAGGATTCTGCATTCTCGGGTTTCACCGTGTTGTTGTTTAATGCTGACAACAGTTTTGCCAAAGTTGCATTCAGCATCTTCAGGTCGAAGATGCTAAATGCAACTTTGGCAAAACTGTTGTCAGCATTAAACAACAACACAGTGAAACCCGAGAATGCAGAATCCTTCTATTCCCTGATAGCCTAACTGTTGTACCTATTCTAGCTAATATTCCCCTACTTAAATGTTTATCTTAGCCTTCCTATTTCTTGAGAATCTCATTGCCTTTGTTTTCCAATAATTCATACATCCAATATCTGGCACACTAATTCTGAAATGCACTAAGTAATGATTGTAACCCTTTAGCTGATTGCCTTACTTAATCATCCTATTAAAGGATTTGTAAAGTTTCCCACCAACTTAAACTCCAACCCTTCCGATGCCTCCCTTGCCATTTTGTCTTTAAAAGAGCAGCTGATGATGGACATCAATATCTCACTCCCCTGCATTATTAACATATCCTGACTCTCAATTCACTCTCCAAGTCTGAGGTATGAAGATTTTCCTCCTCTCTCCAGTCTACTCCGATCCTCTGCAAAATGGTCATTAATTCTTCAGTTTCCTCTGTTGAATCTCTTCTGAAATAAACTATACAGATTGTCCTGATTTTACTCTATGTCCCTTCCTACTAGTGACCACATTATTGCTATGGGTCCTAATTCTAGATCCAAAATGATCCTCTCTAATGTGTGTACTCATTTGTGATCTTCTCTATCCTTTTTTTGATGGTCCTAAGAAATTCCTTTGACACGTGTGAAATCAGACTTTAAGTCCTTACATACTACTACTTTTCCTTTTTTTTTGAGATTAGTTTCTACACGGTCTTTTGGCCAAATTGCCCCCTTATAAATGCTCCAAATGAGCCTATAAATAGTGTTCCAAGTTTTCCTAAATTCTTGTGTAGTTCCCTAGGTGTATTCCCACAGCTTTCTTGGATTTAATTTCCTGTAATACCTTTTTTCGCTCTCATGTATTCCTGGTCCTGAGCTAACATTATCTACATATTATCTCTCTATGTCCAAACTACCTGATCTATTATTTTTATGTCTTGTCAGAATCTCTTCTTTGCTTAGCCATTTACCCTTTGTTTCTCCAATAGTGAAAATGGAATTTCTTACATCCTGAATACCTTTACTTTCATGAATAGTGCCCTATTTCACCCTGGTTCTGTAAACTCTCAATTTCCTCATACTGCTCTTTCTACCATGTTTCGTTTCCCCAGTCAGTATCTTGCCTTTTTGCTTTGCCTTACTTTTTCTCTTTAATAATTTGTTTGCATTCTTCCATTCCCTTGCCTCTTCCTTACATCCCTTCTTTGGATATTTTCAATTTTCTTCTATAGCATCTGCCCCCCTATCCTTGATCAGAATTTTATTAATTGCTTCCTAGTACTTCTTCCTTTTCACCCCAGTCAAACCTTCTGCATTTCAATTTCTTATACCTCTTTCTTTCCTTATCCCCTTGAATAACATTATTCTTCATGATCACTGAATTAATTTTCGTCTACACCTGGGAAACTGTGAGTTGATCACAATATCCCAAATCTATGCCTTAACATTGTATAGTACTGATATCTCCGCCTTTACCTACCACCACATTACTGTCCCTGTTTTTTTCCAGGTTTATTCACTATCAATTTACCTGATTGTATATACTATTTATTCCTCCCTCCCTAAAATTGCTTGGCAGCATGTGTACCTGGATTACCAATATATTGTCCAGGTCTGCTTTCATTTCTACTAAAAATATTATCATTTACTTGTTCCACGTTCACTATCCATCCCCAGTTTCCAATTCATTTACTAAGGTTACGAGATATTGTCTCTCCTTACCTCCACTAAATATTACTGTGTATCCAATCATCCTGAAAATGCCTGCCACTTCTCTATCTCCCCTCACATAGGTCTAACAATTCTATATACCCCCTCTTGTTTGATATTTTCTAACTTTCCTGTTCTCAGCATTGTGCTAGCCTTCCAAGTCCCTATTTTCAAGGTGACCCTCTTGTCTCCTCTCTACTGTCATTACTATGTTATGCAAGGGTTTTATGTGATGATGGCCATGAAGACCTAGCTTCCCCCACAGTCAGCCATGACACTCAGCCCAATGGGCCTTCGTCACTTATATGCCAAGACTCATTTTCACATTAGGTTTCATCATCAATTCTTGGGATTGATAATTAAGTTGGTTTCCCATTTCCTTTCTCAATAATATTTCTAAGTTGACAAAATAACAGAAATAGCCTCCTTGCTGGGGTCAGATGCCTCGGCAGTCACATCACTCAGGAATGGATACTGCAGAATACCTCTTGTCTGGTTCCTGCCCTTCAATTTTTTCAAAATGGATAATTCAACAAGGAGCAATCAGCACTGCTCCCACCAGCACAGATTTATAAAAAGCATTATCAATTCATAGATTCCTGGGAGCAGATTCAGATCTTAATTTAGTAATAATGTCAATTTCAAAAGGATAAAAAAGGGAAGGCAGTTGAAGAAATGTAAAATTGTTAACTGGAATGAAAAGTAAGTAGTGCCAGGAGTCCATAGACAAAGTTATGAGTGAGGGCAGGTACAATAGAACAAAAAGGGAAACATATTTAAAAAACATGGAAAGCCTCATACAAAGCAGTAGGAATATTTAAAAGGACAACATAAACATGAATTATGGGCAATTAGAAAGATAGAAGAGAATTAACTGGAAGAACTAAACAGAATGAGGAAATAAAAAAAGATAAATACATGTAATAAGCAGGCAGGAGGAAACTATAGGACAAAGAAGTGTGGTAGAGGATGCAGTCTGAGAATATGGAGAGTTTACAAAAGAAGGATGCAGTCTTGAGGACAGGGAGAATTAACAAAAGACGGATGGAATCTGTGCATTTTACAGAAAGAGGAAAGCTCTCTTAGGAAAGGAAAAGGTATGATCTGTTCATACTAACAAATATGGTAAGAAAATCAGTAATTTCACCTGGACAGATTTAAGAGAGACAGAAAGAATACATAAGGAGATCTATATGGTAAAGAGAAGAGGTCTGCAAGTTAAGACAAAATATGACATGGATGGAGGATACTTGATTGTGAGATGGAAAGGGAATTGAAATCAAAGGCCTTAGGAATAACATTCCCACAAGAAAGTTCAGGGAAATGTGGAAGGAAGAGTTTATATGGGCCAATAGACAGGAAGGAGGACTTCACCTGGAAGATTTAATAAAATAAGTTTTAGTTCCAATCCCAAAAAAGGGAGAAGCAACTGGATATGAGGAATGAAGAACAGAAAGTTTGATTTCACATGCAGCAAAAGAGTTACTAAGATCATCAATGAAAGGATGGAGAGAAGAGCAAATGATAAACCAGGGGATGATAAGTTTGGGCTCAGCAAGGGGAAAGATACACCTGATGCCATAGCAGTAATGAGATCTCTGATAAAAAGGAATGCAGAGTACTATCAGGATGCATTTGTTTGTTGAGAAGATTTTGAGATGACATTCAATCAAATAGAATTAATGAATGCATTACAGAATATGAAGTAGATAGGAGGGATAGGTGATTTATCTGTAGCCTGTAATTAGCTCAGGGTGCTCAGATGTGTGGATGCTGCTCAGGTGTGTGATGAATGGAAAGTCAGGCAGTGTTAGGAAGAAGCATAAGATAGGAGTCCATTATTACCCATACTTTTCAATGTTTGTGGAGGAAGTGAGCTTGTGGGTGATTAAGCTTTAGTTATCCAAGAGGTACATTCCCTGATGAGGGCATTAGAAAATCTATGTAATTGGTATGGGATTATGATAAATTTAAATAAAACAAAGGCTATTCGATTTTCAAGATGTAAGAATGCTAAGTAAAAAGTGTAAAATTGGAGGGCAAAAAATAGAGCTGGTAGAACAGTGTATCTATCTTAGAAATATTTTGGACAAAGATGATCAACGTATTAGGGATATGAGAAGAAGAATTGCACTAAGCAAAGAAGCTTTCACAAGAAGGAGAAAATGGATGATAGATATGATAAATAAGGATATTAAGAAAATATTAGATAAAGTTTTGGTATGGAGTGCAGTCTTGTTATGGTTCAAAAACTTGGGTCATTGAATCAAGATGATAGGCTTTGGAGAAGTGGGTATGGGAAAGTAAAATGGATGAAAAGGAAAACCAACAAATTTCTAGACATGGTAATAGATAAGAGAGAGTTCTAGGACAAATTTCAAAGAATGCAGGAAAGCTATTTGCAAAGAATTTTGTTTGACAATGAAGTACTGAGGACTGTTAGAGGAGAAGATTTAGGTAAGCAAGGTAGTGGTAGGAAAAGGATAGAATGGAATGAAGAAGGGAATACTATGTGCAGAATTGGTTTATTATTATGGTGTGGGGTGTCAGGTTCTTCTAAGGCATGCCTTAGAAGTGTAAGCACATTAAGTCTGCATCCATCCAAAACCTACCTTAATTGATAGACCACGAATTAATAGTAATCATTAATTAATTATAATTACCACAAAAGTGGCAATCTAGTTATTTAACTTACTTTTTTGTAGTTATTGCTATATAGCTATGACTTACTTAATTGCCAATCAGACATTTCTCATTTATCTCTTATCTGGGCCTTATCTCTTATAGCTAACATGTCCTTCTAGCACTCAAGTGGTGATATATTTCTCTCAACACTTTTATTTTCAAGTTTCAACGTACATGCAATTTTTTATTCTTTAATTCCATCCATGACATTATTTATCAGATTATTAAATTGGAGTGCAATTTAGAGAAGCTGACTACATGAATTCTGCTTGGAGAAGAAGTTTCAATCAACATACACAGGGTGCAGCGCTTAAATCAAGACAAACATGTGTTTCTCCACAGGTTTAGCAAAACCTTCCCCAGACTTCTTCGAAGCATTATACTTATAATGCCCAAAATGAACACTTTCAATAATAGTGACTCTTTGATTGTACTCCGAATTTGTACATAACATCTTGGCAAATTTGAGGTTATAACTGTTTACTAGATGCCTATAGCTTCCAAGAACGCCAATCGCTACCTCCAGTAGAACTAGGATATGGCGGGAAATTCAACTTAAATTTGTCAGGGTTTGTGCACCACACCCTGTATATATGTTACTTATACTATTTGTGAAAACACCCTTGACACAGATTTTCATATTGGTAGCATGATGGTTGTGATGTGGTAGGTTGCTCAACCACTTACTCATCCAAGTTGCAGAGGAATTGGTGGAAATTATACTGCAAATGTTAAATTGTGTTGACAGCTAGAGTGTTCACTAAACGCCTGCTTTATATTTCAGATTAGTTTTCCCAAGAAAGAGAGCTAAGTTGATGCCGACTCCTTGCTTCCTTTGGCCTGCTATTTCCCATCTTTGAAAACACTAATGCTGAAGCAATACATTGAATAATGGATTGCTAAAATTAGTCATATGAATTTCATAACTTTGCACATTAATTCATTGAGGGATGAAGCATTTTGAGTAATTGTTCATCCCAATACAAGTATGTACTGTATGTTTTTCATCCGGTGTCGTCCAGGGCATGGATTTGATGAACTCTGCATTTTTCTTGGGTAGTCACCGTGCATGGTAACTTTGACTGACAAGAGTTTCAGGGCATCTTTGACCCAAGGATGCAAACTGGAATTCATCATGAAATTGTTGTCAGTCCATCGCAACAATCACAGTGAAAACCCAAGAAACACTGAAGAGTTCATGTCCTGTATGTTGTTTGTGCCCCATGCCAACAAGCTTTGAACTTCACCATTGTTTCTCCACCAGTACTTTTGTCATAGAAATGGGGAAAGGATAACTCTCATTGAGAGTATTAATGGAAGCGATATCAAGAAAGTAACTACACATGGTTGACTTAATCTTTTGTTGCCTGGAAAGAAGATAAATGAGAACACTGAATTGGAGCTGTTGCTAAAACAGATGCGCACCCTAGCCTCAATAGGGTATTCAGCCTCTCTCCACCTCAAAATTTTAATTTCAGGCCGGCACCAAAACCTCCTCCAAATAATTCCAACTCACAACTTCAGTAATGCATGATATCAAAATATAGGTAAATAAATATCTTTGAATGAATACATTAGATTTGAAAGTATTTTTGTTCTCATACTAGTTACAGAGTGTACATGCATTTAGTTCAAAATATCATTGTAAAAATATAAAATACTCTAGAAAACTTGAAAAGCAACAGCAAGACTGAACTTCATGCAACTGTAAGGCATCGGAATAGGAAAAATAATAGGATAAGCCCCTTTGGAGGGTTTTGCATGTTTTTATTTCCCATTCCTCAAATTTGCACTTGAGCAGGAATGAAACATCAAAACCAAGTATGCACTAATGCCACATTTGGGTTTCTCCAAGTCGTTCCATCTTATCAATCCCAAGGCAAACCTGTAGGTTGTCTAATAACCCTCATATTCATGCTACCTAATGGGTCAAGCTCTCCACCGATTTCTTTTCTAACATTTTACAATTCATCCCTCATACAACAGAAAAAAACACTTGCAGTATTCCTCTTTAGCAAGTGATTTTCTCGATTTCTGTTAGTATGGTGTAGCTCCACCACATCACACCAGAATCTCTATTGTACATTCCTCCTGTATTACTGTTCATCTACCAAACAAGGTGCATCTAATCTATTTGACATTATTCAAATAGATAATAATATGAATCAAAACACTTAAAAAAATTTTTATATACTGTGCACATACATATATAATTAGTTCTATGTATCATGAAATTGCAAATCACTACCCAGTGAGGTCCCAAAACTTGTTTTGGTGACTTAGGATTCATTAGGCGACTGCACCTCCACAGTAAAAAAAACTGAATAAGTACTAGTGATTATATGGAATTTATATAACCAGTACTCTGAAGATTCAGAAATAAAGAAGAGGGTAAAATGGGAGAGAATATCTTGGTTGAAGAGGTATTAACTGCTGTAAAGAATATGAAGAATGGTAAAGCAGCAGGAATAAATGATGTATCAATAGACTTGTTGACTGTCAATGCTTGGAATTTTTTATATCAGTGTTATTTTGATGTAAATGATTTTTAATCAAAAACAGTCAAGACTTGTGTAAATTCATTCATGAGGGTTAATATTTATACACTGAAAAATCTTATATTTTGTTCCACCCATATGATATTTGGGACAAATGGATTTACTATTTTTAACATAAACGTCAAGATCGCAGTAAACATATGAAGGAGGGGTCTGCACATGATTACTTTCCCCCAGGACAGCATCATTCCATGATATATATCATTAGGACAATTTATTAACCAGCTAGCAGCCTCATTGGCCCATTCATATAGTAACAAGTAATGATGATCCTTATCCTACATTTAGTTACTTTCTTTCTTTAAATCCAAGAATGTGACTTAAGTTTAATGCTAAAGTTGAAATTGCCTTTTGCCAGCCCCCTACTTGAATGCCTTTTCTATCAATGGTCTGGCTGTCCTTACTACCTTTACTCACCTAGTGTCTCCACCTTAAGTAAAAAGCCAGGGCTGATAAACGCTTTCTTTATTGTTCAAAGAGCAAATTTTAAATACAGCTGTAACATTAATCAGACTTAAAAATACATGTGTCCAACTCATTTTACAAGTGAATCCATGTATGTATTGAGAAGTGAACCATTTTGACATTCTCTAATAACTCTACCCATCATAGGAAAGATGTCTTAAACTTGCTGCATTGCCACCCAAACAAACTTTTCTTTGAATTATCTTATTTCCTTAGCCATGACAGTCACACATTCACACTTCTGTGCCTTCTAATTCAGACAAAACTAATTTAATTGCTTCTAAATTCCAACAATAAATAATATGTTGACAAGGAAATAAATTCAAATTATTTATTTTACAACCAATAATACAATGAAGTTAAAATGTGGATCTTCTTCATGAGTAATTGACTTTAAAGCAAATGTATGACATTCACCAAAATCATGCAAATGGAGAAAGGGAATAATTTAGATTTTATTCACAGGGGAAAATTATTACTTGTACCTCAGCTTCAATCCCAAACAATAAAGATAAAAATGATAAAATTGTTAACATTTCCACAACATTAATTACACGAATTATTTGTCGTTTTCACTTTTGTCATCATCTTTAATATCTCCATTGGTCATTTTAACACGTAGAGTTTTCTGTAAAACATGAGCATCAGCTGGTTCAATCCTCTTATAGTAATGCTCTTTTGTTTCAACTATTTCAAAACCAAATTTTTTATAAAAATCTATTGCTCCTTCATTGCTGACCTGCACATGCCTGTAAAAGGATGAGTTGCACTTATAATACAGGATTTCCAAAATTCTTTCAACTTACAACCTACATAATCCTCATTAAATTGAAATATAATTCATGGCAAACAATTTTCAATGACTAAATGACTTAAAACAATATTAAAGTGCCATGAGAATGATATGCACAAGTTTACACAGATCTTAAGACTGTCCTTGAGAAGAAATTCACTAAATCTGTAGTTAGGCAGACTTGATACGCCAGGCACAACTAAAGCAATGGTTTGGTTCTATGCAGGGCTAGTATGAAACAAGAAACTCAAAATCAAGTATTCTCACATGGTGGCACCATCCCCTCTCATCTTCCATAATTAAGAGTACATATTTGGCCCCACAGACTATGCAGATATGCAGAACAGTCTCAATTACCACAAACATTATCCTTCGGAGAACATCACATCCAAGGAGAGCCACTTTTTCTCACATGTTGATCATAAGCATATCAAGTTGCAACAACCTTATATTTAGATATTTTTCAAATATTAGAAAATCATTGATTTTTTTTATCTTGACTACATAAGTTATACACTTACAAAAGAAAAATGATTGGACATCCTGAGGGATGACAACTTACTAAAGAAAAGCTTACATAACTAAACGAAATAGAAGGGGATACTTCCTACGGAAGACCAAGAATGAACTATGAGAAGCAGGTAATAGAAAGTGGCAGTGCAGGGAAATAAAGGGGGTAAGAGATTGATGCAAAGAGCAGGATAGTTTGGAGAGCTGCTATGACTCCATCCTTGGATTCATAACCCATGATGATGGTAACCAATTTTTTAAATATTAGAGTGCTGTGCTCTATGAGCATATCTTATATGTGTATGCCTAAGGATGAAATAATATTTCATCCTTAGGCATATATCATAGTTGTCAAGTATGTAGTAGTACTATATAATTAAGAACATCATCAATTCATGACTTTGAAGGAGCAACGGATTTAGATTATAATTTAGTATTTTACACCTTACAATTATGGGATAGCAAATATAAAGATTTAGTGAAAAAAACACAAAGAGATTGCACAATGATAGCAAAAAAAATGCCTAACAATGAGACAATACATATCACTAAGAGGTCTTTTGATAAGACTAGCGAAAGAGTGGTGGGAGTTGAGGGATCAACTAAGACCCAGACAGAGGAAAGTGAGCTGAATAATTTAATAAACCAATAGAACAAATATCACTGGGAGTATGAAGATTCATTTAAGGTAGTAGGGGTTGTAAATTACAGGGTGGGTACAGATGGAACAGAAGAAGTACGGAAGGAGATTGGATGATGGAGGAATTTTTTAGTGGAATTATTCTGTAGGTGGACAAAGGGAAAGCTCAAGAGTGGACATGATTGCATCATGAGATTAATTAAATCTATAGATTAATTAAATCTGTACAAGGAATACAATGGTGTAAATTATGCTTATAAAATTTTTTGAGTTTTACATTACTGGGACAGACAGTTAACCAAATCAAGGAGCAGCATTAAAATAAATTACGAGAAGCATTCAACATCCATAAATGTCATTCAGAAATAGTTAACCAACTTGGCATTATATTGATGACTACAAACCAGAGAAACATTGCAATCTAACAATGACAAAATTGGAGAAGTTAGGAGATGATTTGGTACATTTTGGGACTTTTATTGTTCTCCGCCATAGGAGAACACTTAAACCTTATGAAAAAGCCTATTGCTGGGTTCAAACTGCAACACTGATCCAGGGGGAAATTCAACCCGCATATAATTTCATTGCTCATATTAGTTCCTTGTCTTCAACTTCAACTAGAGACAGGCAAAATCATTATGCACAGACATTAATTCATAGTGTATGAATTCAGCCCCATGTTCCCATAAGGAGGTCTTCACTAGATTTTAACCAAGAATAAAATTTAACTAATAAGCTCATCACTAAACAGCAATCAGTTGAGCTATGGTGGCTTACTGAAGACATAAATTGAAGGAAGTCAAAAGAATTACAGAGGAGGGCCAGGGACAAACTATTAGAAGCAGATGATGGAAGAAGGTAGCACTACAGGAACAATGGGAGAACAGCAGATTTCATCATAGCTTCCACAAACCCCATTGCCTGATTATAAAAACCTATGATGACAATGACAATAGGAGTTAAGTTGGATGACCATGAAATTTTTTCTGATCCTTAAAGTTGAAATTGGTTTTTCATTAAGGCTAGAATTACAACAAAATGACACTAAAAACTGTTTAAGAATGAGGATGTTTTGCTTGCAGTCTCTAATGTCTTAATGGGAATGAGCCAACAAAGTTTAAGGGTCAAGAGGGAAGGGGAACAGATGTGCTGACAGCTTTAGCATACTGCTAATGAAAGGATGACAGTTCTGCATTAATTCAGAATCAGTGGATTGTTATTTCAATTAAACAGAAACCCTACTTTTGTTTAACAGCAACATTGTTCCAAAATGCTTAATTGTAACGGGAGTTCATGAAAAATCATCTTGCCGGTGAACTTCTGGATACCAGAACTTGCAGGCACCATGGGCCAACTACCCTTATTCTGAAAGTGTGAATTTCACACACCAGAAGAATCGGTTCAGAGAGACTTGTACCATTCCTCGTCAGTTAAATCATACCTTCAATTTGATAATAGTGGTTCGGTGACCTGTCTCTAAAAACAGACTACTTCTACCAATGATTTACCTCTACTCTTTTCGGTTCATAAACTCTAACCAGACACCTTTCAATGGTGTAAATGGCCAGAAATATGACAACAATACCCACTTGCAGTACCTCAAATGTGAACTCTAATCAAATAACAATGGACGCTCCTTGTACTTATCTTTATGTTAAAACAATTCCATTTATGCTACCAATTTCGAGGTCTGTACCCTAAAATATGAATGCAATTTGCAAACCTGATTTAGTAATCTCCTTTTCTGAGATGGTGCTATACATTGAACTTCCAAGATGTATGGGGAAAAAATAAATTTCCTCCCTCCAGGGTCCTGAGATTTTCCATTTCCATTATTTTTTGGTTAAAAAATGATTCCACAACAAACCAAAGTCTTCATTTTGATATTTAGCAACACACAAGAGC